>NC_051209.1:8700736-8971234 GCF_015220075.1 Falco rusticolus | reverse complement strand
TTATTATATCTCAAGTTAACAATATTAACATATCTTGTGCCTGGACATTAGCACACTCCCTATGTCACCCATTCAAGGATTTAGTACATCCTCAAGTCAACAATAAAGGTCTCCTCAGATGAACATGAGCACACTGATCTTTAAATAAATCATACATGGCCCATTATTCATTCCCCCCTTTTCTAACAACTATTGTAAATTCTTTTACAACTATAAAAAAATCACTGTACCCTATGATCATTCTTTGATAGCACCAACAAACATTGAAGTAATACACATATGGTATACCTAAAACTATTACAATGAGCATTATAACAAAAGCATGCTTTAACCATTCCAGATTAGGTAACACAAGTTAATTTGTCCCATTGGCCTTAAATTCCATGATAAATCATCTTTAGTAACTTCATGTAAGATCTGAAACCTGTTCCATATCTATTGGATATCTGTTTCAATTTGATTATTTTGGTCTATGTATACATTCATAATCATTCCACCCTCAGACTGGGAACAATGTTTTGCCCTGGGTTTCAGGACATGCTCCCCCTGTCTTGCTTCGAGCTTTCAACGACAGTTATTATCACTTTTCATAAATATTGTGGTGGTTAGGTTTGATATTTGTAAATCAAATGGGACGCAACTCGTATGTTTTATCATAAAATAGGCAATATCCTCTGCAGGAGCGGTCTGCAAACTAGGACCATGCATGGCAATCAGTTAGCTGAGGGGAATGTGCTCGAGCTTGTCTAGACAACAATTAACACGATGAGGCATGTTTACAGAGCACAGGGGAGTGGGAGACGGATGGCACCAAGGATGGCCAAGGAAAGTAACACCTTGCTGTTAATTGATGGTAGTTAACCACCAATCAGGGATTGCCTAGTATGTAATTCTTAGCTTAAAGAACCAATCTGTTTAAAGCACGCAGTTCTGAAACATATAAACTCGTGATTGTGTACAATAAATGACATTTGCTTGCATAAACTGCGTCCCGTCTTCATTCGCCGCAAATTGGTGACCCAACGTGATGCGTTTAAGGATCTAACGTGAAGGGCTCTCGAATCGCCTATGAGCGACATGCAGCGAATCCCACAGAACTTTGAATGATCTGCTGAAAGGAAGCAGGAGCCGGCCGAAATCCCGGAGTTGAGAGGTGAGCTGTGGGAAATCCGTAACGGGGAATCAGGCTTCGTCCCCAGAAAGAGACGTATATGGACTCATAAAGGGTCTTCTAGTCAGATCGGGAGTCCGTGCCTCATCTCCTCAAATGGTGACCCCTATGGTGGTGTTCCGAAGCCTTGGAAGAATAAGGACGGAAAAAAGACAGCTCGTGGAAGAGGGCTGCGTTCCGGAGGAGACGGCTTGGCTGAACGATCGTCTTGCTGTCTGGACCAGGCGGAACAACCTAAACCCCGAGGATAACACCTGTATTCATCGAGACAGGTGGCAGCCAGAAACTTTAGAGACTTGAAAGAATGAAAGTGTGTACATACAGCAGCCAATTGTAGTGATGCTGCCGCGGAGGGGAACTCCGTGTCGGGAATGCATTTAGCATCTTGGTGGCAAATTCTGGACTACTCTTTGCCAAGTGTGGACTAATTCTACTAACGGTGCTAAACCAGAGGAAGCTGTAAATTCCACCGTCAGCGATGGCGATTCTGTCCACACCTCCTCTGCCCCCAAAGCTTCTGTCACTGATTGCAGCGCCCTCACAACACAGAGCAAGCACGGGAACAGGACAACTCGGACAATGATTTTATTGACACCTGATAAACCTTTTGATCCAGGTCCTATAGATCTGGAAAAAGGAGCTAGACCTTCCCCCATCCCCTGTCTCTCTTGATGCATTGATTGTATTTTTTGGGGAGGGTGAAAGGGGGTCTGAGGTATTGGTGGCAGGAATGCAAGTGGGAAACACTTCAGTGATAGGTTTTTGGGAGTCGCTATGGCATGTTCAGTATTTTGTCCAGACAAATCAACCTGCAGAGTGGCAGCCTGTGCCATACGAGGCTGTTAAAGAGTTAAGCAAAGCAGTGCGGGAAGGGAGGATTCATAATACAGTTGCTATGTCCCTTCTTGAAGTGATGGCAGAGCCTTATACACTCACACTGCATGATTGGAAGTTACTGCTTTGTATGGTACTAAACTGATACAGTATATGATGTGGTTTATTTGATATTTGTGAGCTATGTGTAGTGCCTTGACTGAAAACCTTAATCGGGGAATTGCTGTTAACTATGAGCAGTTGCTGGAGAAAATTAACTGTGCCCGATTCTGTGACTCAGGCAAGGTATCCCAGGGACAACTGTTTGCAAATGAATGAGATGGCTATTAAGGCAGTCCGGATGCGGGAGTCTTGCCACAGTCTTGCAGGGGTCCTAGAGAGTCACTAACTTTAATACTAACTTGATTGATTGGTTCAGAATATTTGCAACAAGTCGAACATCAGGAAGCTCAAGGTTGCTTTTAAAACAAATAGCTGTGATAATGCCAATGAAATTGTAAACGGGCAACTTTCACAATCGCAACCCCAACATGGTTGTCAAATGTGTAACGCAGAACTCACAGCAGACTGTAATTCTCAGGCTGAGTTCTGAATGCAGCATACCACATTTTGGCTTCTCTAATCTCTTCCTTAAGAATAGTACACGCTCTTAACTGCTTAGTAAATTGGCTGCTAGCTTGCTAAACAAAGTAATACTACAATACTATTTTTTTCTGGCTTAGTAACAGATGTTGATTCTGTCCATCATATGTGCTACAGACCCGAGTTGCTATTGATTTTTATTATAGCACAGGGACACAAGTGTGAAGACTTTGAATAGGAGTGTTACGTGAATCTGAGTGACCACTGTGAATTAATTTACAAAAGTATACAAAACTCAAAAGCCTGTAAAACAAGATCTGCAACAGAGCCAGGGGCGGGATGCCTTTGGTCTTTCTCACGGCTGGGAAACTTTGGGCCATGACTCAAAAGTATTACAGATTTATTATAATTATCTTTAACCACCTTATTGATGTTTGCTTTATGTCTCCCCATACCTTTTTTTTTCTGTATTCAGTGTTTAGTTGATGTAAAATAAAGCAGTCATGGTCACCCAGCTACACACCCCCTTTGCCTCGTCGCAATTAACAAGCAAAAAAGAGGAGGATAGAGAATGTCTGAAGAGAGAGATAGGAGAGGAAACGGAGAATATTGACCTAACAAGAGATGAGAGAACAGCTGGGTATGTGTGAAGGAGAATAGAAGATAAACATGGGTATCTAGTGTTTAAATGTGTCTGCACGCTTGTAGAGTATATAGCTATGTAACTACATGAATGATTCTGCCCTGAGCCTGGTGAGCATACAGCTGCGGTTTGTGTCCTGGCTCAGAGATTTAAATAGGGCTTCTCTGTTATGGTAAAAGTGTTTCTCTTTGCATAAAAAAGAGAGTGAATGATGGGAATGACCCCAGAGGTATTGTTCAGAGAAGGCATTCGATGTTTCAAACTTTTTGACTGAACCGTTCTGTTTGGTGTGCCCTTCCACCTATGTATAATGTTAATCCAAAGAAGCTGATATTGTTTACACTTTGAATGTCGATAATTGTCTTTCTGTAGATGCTAATGTAGTAGGAGGCTATGATGGGAACGTGTCGCAGCGGTTCTTCTCTTATCCAGAGTAACAGCAGGGAAAGCATTAAAGAGTTAATCACCTTGTTTGGTAGGCAGTTCAAATGTGAGTCAAAATTGCCACTGCTTTTTGTTGTTGGCTCAAGGACATGGCTGTGAGGATTTGATGGTATGTGCTGCGTGGATTTTAGGCGCCCCATTGCAGCAACATGTTATCAAAATCTGAGAAAATGTCAGCCTTTTGGCATCCATTCACTCAATTGGCAGTATTGTTTGTTTGCTGTTACCTTGGTTGCTGTCATGTTTGCAAGGGCCCTGCAGAACATGGCAAACCTGGTACTAGCTGTTCAAAAACAAAAGGGGAAATTGTAAAATTGTACGGAACAAAGACAGTGGGTTATTTTGACATTGATAATATGTCTTAGTTGGTTTTTTATTTGTTCTGTTACATGTGCCTTGGTTTTGCTTGGTTTCAGGGGTTCTTTTGTGCAACAGGAAGGGGGGAGATGCAGGAGGGTCTGCAAACTAGGACCATGCATGGCAATCAGTTAGCTGAGGGGGAATGTGCTCGAGCTTGTCTAGACAACAATTAACATGATGAGGCGTGTTTGCAGAGCACAGGGGAGTGGGAGATGGATGGCGCCAAGGAAAGGTAACACCTTGTGGTTAATTGCTGGTAGTTAACCACCAATCAGGGATTGCCTAGTATGTAATGCTTAGCTTAAAGAACCAATCTGTTTAAAGCACGCAGGTTCTGAAAACATATATAAACTCGTGATTGTGTACAATAAATGGACATTTGCTTGCATCAAGCTGCGTCCCGTCTCTTCATTCGCCACAATCCTCCACCATCGCCTGGCTTTTTCCAAAAGTCTGGCCAGGTAGGCCATTTGTCATCAAGATAATTCCAGTTTTGAGAGGCCACCCCATACAGGGGTGTTACCAGGCCTCCTTTAGGAAGAGAGGTACATATCCAGCATTCCTTAGCTTTCGTGGCATTAACAATCATTGCAATGTTTGAAGATGGGTATTGTTTACCCATGCTTCAGTTTCTAAAATCCTTTCAACTGTTACAATCAAGACCAGAATAACTTTACTCAAATATTCCCTGATTCTTTTGACAGTCCATTGTGTCTCTCTTAACCAGTCAATATCAGGTTCCCTCCTCATCTTGATTGCAGTAAAGGTGGCCAACAATACTCAATAGGGTCCATTCCACTCTTCTTGTAGAGGATCACCCTATTATAATTACGATCTAAAGAACTGTAGTCCCATGGGTCTTGCCGGGGTAATGGCCCATGATTTTTCAGGAGCTTTCTTTATCAACAAGTAGCAAATCCAGGCTGGTTGTTCTCTTATCTTGATGGCAGTGAAGGTTGTCAGCAGCACCTGATAGGGTCCTTCCCACTTTTCTTCCAAGGTTTCCCTGAAAAAGTCTTTATCACCAGATTTAAAGGAATGGGACTGGTTGACCTAATCCTCTGGCCCTTGGTAGTTGTCTCTGGAGGGCCTTCACGTATTCACACAAATATCCCTCTCCTAACTGCTTTAAATCTTCTCCAGCAAATTATAACTGGTACAGTCTCCCGTATAATATTTTGAAAGGGCTCAAATTCTCCTTTGTTCTCAGTTTAGTTCGTATTCTTAATAATACCAAGGGAAGAGATTGTGGCCAAGTTAGATTTGTCTCTTGTCCTATTTTCGCGGTTCATTCTTTTCCACTTGCCCACTTGCTTGAGGCCTATAAGGAGTGTGTAATTGCCAATCTATTCTTAATACTGTACTTGTATTATTTTGGCACAAAGTGTGAGCCTTTTTCAGAAGAGATTGTTGCCAGAACCCCAAAGCGGGGGATAATTTCATTTAACAATCCCTTCGTTACCTCTCTTGCTTTATTTGTTCAACAAGGGAAAGTTTTTGGCCAACCTGAAAACGTATCAGTCATAAGTAATAAATATCGGTACCCCCTTTTCTTGGGAGTTTGGAAAAATCAACTTGCCACTGTTGTCCTGGATAATTTCCTCTACTAATGTTCCCTAGTTTTGTTTTATTTGCTACATTGGGATTATTACGTAAACACACTTCGCATTGCTGAGTCACCTGTTTTATTACAGTATATAAGTTTCGCCCTATCAGTTTTTTATTTAGACTTTTATATAACGTATCAGCTCCCCAATGAGTTTTATTATGTTCTGTTAGGGCTGTGGTCCATATTAAATTGGATGGTGCCACTATACGGCCATCTGCCAAATAATCCCACTTATTTTAATTTTACTTTACCATTCATGTCCTGAATTAGCTTTAGGTCTTCTTTAGAATAGTTTGTTTGCTGATCTGTACTTACAGTTTGGATTTACCATCTGGTATTAAGGATAATTCCTCCTTTCCTACCTCCTCTGCTACTTGTCTGGCCTCATGGTCGGCCAGGTGGTTTCCAATTTCCAAATCAGTGCCTCAATGGGTCATCTTATGTTCTTCCTTCCTGGATGACCCTCTTATAACAGAGGGGGCCATTCCTCACATCAAGGTCTGGCATGGCATACGTTCCCACCGCTCAATGCCTACTGGGTTGCAGCCAACAGCGGAGCTCAAGATTCTTCTTGGTGGCAAACACAGAGGCCAACCCAGTCTTGCCCTTGACTATGGTAGGAGGCACCTGACCAACCTTATTCCTTGTACTTTGTTGTCAATGCAGAGTTTCATCTGCACATCCCATAACAAGTCACTGTCATGGAAAAACACACAGATTTACATTAGTAGTAGAACTACTACAGAGTGTATTTTATCTCAGTTTTTCTGCCAGTATCCCCCACAGCCTTGCTGACCAAGGGATATTGTTTTACCTGAACTAGGCAGGCCTCCCGCTTATTCGTTTTTACTGTGACAGGTAAAGCATTTTTTTGCCTTACCTGGAATTTATTTCCAGATACACCTGGTTAAAGATTTCTTTTACTTCAGGGAGGTCCTCTTTTCCACTTTTCTGTTGAATTAAAGATAAGCTCAAGATTTCAATCACTTGATCATTTTTAACTTTTGTTTTCATTTCTCCTTCTTTAAATGTCTAGATGTTCTAATAAATCTCATCCCAACAAAGATTTTGGTGAATTTGGCATTCTTATTTGTTTTCTTAGTTTGTACTTTAAAGGTTTCAGGATGTTTTCCTGGTGGCCAGCAGCTCCCACAACTGTAACAAATTCTTTTCACTGAAGTTTAACATCAAATAAGTTGGTTTTGTAATCACTAAAAATTCCACCTCATTTTTTCTACATCACGATTATCTAGTAACAATCAACTCAAACCTTTATCTAGTTCTATTAGATCATCCTGATAAGTCTTCACAACCAACTTTCAAACATCTAAATTTCCCCATCAAAGATGCACCTTTATTCTCCTCAGACCCGTTGCCTGCCCTAGAGGGGCCATTACCGGTCCTGTTGTACTTCAAATGCTGCAGCACTTGGGGTAACATTTTCCAGGTCCTTCTGCTCAATTGTCAGCAACAGCAACCCCCTCCTCCTCACCAGCAGAAGGATTCGGGGCAGGAGATGCTCTTCCTGCTCTGCAGGTTACACAAGCCTGCCTCTGCAGCAGCACTTCTGTTTTGACTCTTTCTTACCCTGAATGCAAATCTGCTCCTTGTTGCTTTAAGCCTGTGTTCTTACATATCATGCCTTTGCAGACAAACAGCAAACACCCTGCATGACTCAGCCGCACCTTCGAACTGGTACGGGGGTTTGTACAAACTCACCCCAACACTTTCACAAGGTCTTTGATTCTACACACACACACCCCCACACACCCCCCCACACACCCACCCACCCCTTCAGATCTTACATACATTAGTACAAGTTTTTTTATCTTACAACGTGTTTCATTCTGGTTGCTCCACAGAAGGAACCACAACCTGAGCTCCTTTTTTTTTTTTTTTTTTTTTTTTTAAACACACAAAAATTTCAACAAGAACATCTTTCTAGTTTAGGTCTCAGTTTTTCCCTATCCTTTTCTAGAGCCATAATCAAAGATCAGGTGGTGTTAGTCCCGCACTCCTCCTGTCACACAAACATATCTGCACACATTACTTCATCCCACTTTTGTTCTCTACGAAGAAACAGCATAAGCTCTAAAATTGTGTTGTAATATAAGACTTCCTCAGAGTGGCCATCTTTCACCATCACCTAATGTATACAAAGGCCACGAATTCTGACAATATTTTTAAAATGTCTTTTTGTTCAAATTTCCTCCGGGAATTCCGCCAAATTCTTTCCAATGCTTCAAAATACATCCCAGGGGTGTTTTGGTATTTATTTCTTGGCTCAGTCTGCCCCCCATCTTCATAATAAGTCTGGTATTTGTCTACAATGTATTAGTTATTACTGGAGTCACCATACTTATCTCAGAACACACACCACAGTTCAAGACCTCTGTTTAGCCTTATTTCTTGGTCTCATTATTCTTATTATTAATTTTTTTTTTTTGCGAGGAGATAATATATCTTAGACACTTGCCACCCTTTGTTCGAGTATACAGACAGCACCTACGACACTAAGGGCAGAGGTTAATTCGTGCTTTTTCCAAATGATGTTAGTTTCTAATGTTTTGTCCATAGTCTCCCTCTTTAATTTCCAATTATGCGTTCCAACACTTCATAAATTGATTTTTCAATCGCTCGTCCGTCTCTGGCCGGCCCCTTGCGGGGAACACAGACACGCAGATCGGGACTCCTCACTTGCTTCGCAGTGACACTCACACACATCACACTCTCCGGACAGCCGTCAGTCACATGGGCAGTATATTACAAGGTACCGTGCGCTTACATACAACTCTAGGAACGCTGACAGTTCGCGTTATCACACAAAGTATGCATTTCAATGAACAATTGCCAAAAAACATATTCTAATTTTTTCTGGCCTTAAGCAGAGTGTTAAGTTTTCAGCTATTTGCCTAGAATTACCAGATTTTTTTTTCCAACATACATTTCATAACTCCAATTTTGAACACGTAACAAGACAACACATAGAACAAACAAGACACAGAGCGCTATTTCAGTTGTTACATTCTAGGAATTCCCCAAATTTTAAGACAACCTAAAGGAAGTTTTTAGCTTCCCAAATCTTAAGACAATCAAATAGGGCTATTACCCTTTTCAGAAGGCGTCCCTTCTTCTCAACCCTGTGGTCCTTCATCTTATGGGGTAAAACCAAATCTTAAGACAATCAAATATTCAAAACAAAGAATAAATATAAATACCTTTTATGTTGTGCAGAAGTCCTTGTCCACTTGTGTGAGAAGCCGAGGGGTAGGGGAGTCTTGCCGACAGAAGATGCAGTTGGGGGCCCTGAGGGTCCCCAGGCCCCTGGATTCCAGCACTGGTGGAGAGTTCTCCTGGCTGGCTCGCCAAATTGATGCCAAAACAGCACAGAGTAACTGCTCAGAGACGAATTTTTTTCTTTTAGCAGCAACCCCCCAACATATACTCAATAATTTATTACACTATATGCACTTTAAAACATATAGAGGTTTACACTCACCCCTCGGATGCTCAAAACAGTACTCACACACCAACATTCATATTATACAGAAATGTTCTCACATTTCCAACATAAAGTAAGTATAATATTTAATATTAATCCTATAATTATTAATCTTGTATACACGGATTGACTCCAAATTATCAAACGTTTCAGTCTTCCGACTAAAACACGGATTTCCAATATTACCTTAATATTGAAACAAATATGAAAACAGAATCAGAGTTCTGATATTACCTTAATATCGAAACAAACACTAAAACAGAATAAGGGTTCCGATATTACCTCAATACCGAAACAAATACCAGAACCGAATCGAATATCAATCCTATGTATATGGATTGACTTCAAATTACACGATGTTTTAATCTTCAGACTAAAACATAAATTACCAGATCAGAATCAGCTGTATGCCTGCTGTGCTAGCTACCTGGCATACGCCACCCTGCATAAGCACACAGAAATCTTATGCCTTACAGACAGCTTTATAGATGGACCGGTCCCCAGAACCAGAAATATCCAGAACAAAACAGTACTGTTCTAAATATAATATTAATATAATATTTGAATAAAGATAGTACCTTTGCTCCGCAAGATTGAGTCCTTGTGTGTTCCTGCGGTGGTCCAGATGAGACGAGGAGCCCGTCCGGGAAAATCCCCGGGGGTACCCTAGGGAGTCCCCGCTCTCAATGGGTCCCGCAGCCGAGCAGAGCAGGTCCCATCTGGGTCGCCAAATTGATTTAAAGAATCAGTCACCAATATTTGAGTGAGCGGAGGTTATCTTTATTCGGCAGCACTGGGTGCATGGGGGATCGCTCCACCAAAGTCATGCACACCAAGGGGATTTTTCAGTCCCCTCTTTATACAAGAAACTCATACCTATTAATTATTTTTCCAGGAAATCATTTACATATTAATTACAATTCCAGGAACTCATTAACATACCTCGCTAAACTAGTGACCATGATTTAAGTCCTTGTCTTTGCCACGTTGTATAAACAACAGGAACTTAGGTCCAGATAGCCTTTTTAAAGATGATAAATCCAAGGACTTAACAATTAGTACATCCGTCATGTTAGCAATAAGGGTCCTTGGACGTTTTCCAACTTTTAGATAAACGTAAGTACATTATCCTATAGATAAGTGGTGTGGTGACGCAAGTTGAGGCAGACTGAAAAAAACAGTATGTCTGCGTGGCTGGGTTCCAGCAAAATGGCCTTTATTGTTTATACAAACTATTTATATATCCTAGACAGCACAGGTTTCAGACCCTGATAGGCTTTTGTGTCCTTCCTTCTTCTTGCTTGCTATTTGCTGTTGCTGTAGGTGCCCGTATGCTGCGGTTCTAAAAGTTCCGATTCTTCACACCCTGTTTACATACCTGACAATTTGTGGCTGTCTTAAAGGTACACGGATAAGTCTTTGAAGTCAACTAACTTGTCTGCAGACCCACTGCAGACCTCAACAATCACCAGAAACTAAACTCCATTTAGATAAATTAGTAAAGTATCAGTTTGTCAAAGCCAAAACTTCATGGGCAGTATCTTATCTGGGAGCCAAGAGGCTTGTGCTAAGCCCCCCTGGGGCTTACTGGCTGTTTTGAGGTGGGTCTCTTTCTCACTGTCATACAGGGAAACTGGAAAACAATATTGTTCTGTTGTAGTATTGAACTGAACAGGGAAAAGCTTTTAGATTTGAGGGTTTTATTAAATGGGAAACCTACCATGATAAATTTATTTTCTCTTCTGTTGCTGTTAAAACCAAATATGATGATTAAAATTCACTGTAATTGTTAGTTGTTTTAAGAAGGAATTTATGTATTTTTCAGCCATACTTGCAGCATTTGTGGATTCCAACTTTAAAAGAATGCTAGTTCACAATAGGGAGGATATTTGACCATCTTGTTTTTCTTATCTGTTTGATAATGACTTACATCTGTTTTTATTTTTTCCCCTAGTTATTTGTAGTGGATGTCCAGACTGGTCAAATTACCAAGATTCCTGTTCTGAAAGATCATGAACCTGGCATGGTGAATCAGCAGGGATGTGGTATTCATGCCATTGAGCTCAACCCCTCAGGGACCCTGCTGGCCACAGGTGGAGACAACCCCAACAGTCTTGCAATTTATCATCTGCCTACACTCGATCCTGTCTGTGTGGGAGACGTAAGTTGGCAGTATTTGGGGGAAGTTTATTCTGTCACAAGAATTACTACTTTGAAGCGTGTAAGGTCAGGGCAAGGTTAAGATTTGGGAGTCTTATAGTGGAGAGTGAATTTCTGAAAGCTTGAAAACATTCCTGATTGTCTCCTTTGACAAGATATTTTAAATATGAGTACATAAACATGTGAGACAATTTTCAGGGTTCTGAGTCAGATTTCTTCCTCCTCACCTTCATTCACGTTACTTCAGATTGTTACATTTTCAATGCTTAAAAGTAATCTTAACTGTTAAAATCTAATTGTGGTGATGACCTCTGAAACTAGTTTTAGTGAAAAAAGCTCTTGAGAAATTGAAAAGATGACACAATTTGTTAAAATTTTCACCTTCTCCAGTGCAGTTTATGTATGTATTATTCCAGAAGTGGAACTTGGCTTTGAGAATTAGTTCTAAACCAGTGGTTTATGGCAGTTTGATAGATTATGGTACTGCTTGTATTTCTAAAGCATCATGAGACCTTTTTTTTAAATAGCCAGCCTTAAAAAGGAAAGGCTGAAATGAGTATAGTGGTGTTCTGTAAGCACTTCTCTCTCATTTCTCCGTTTTGATTTAGGACTTCATAGATGTTACTACAACAGCAGAGGTCAGGTCAGAGTTTCTGCAGCAGCAGATAACCAGCTGCAGAAAGGCTTGGCTGAAGATTTGTATGAGTTGTTATTAATTTGCATGCTGCTGTGACTCTGCAGCTTTTCAAACAGAACTAGAGCCTTATAGTCTTTTTTCTCTCTCAAAGTTTCTCACCTGCTGAAGAAAATATTCTTGAAGTAATAGTCTTGAAAAATTAATCTGCAGGTCATAAATTGTAAACATAATGTTTTGGTTACTTTTTATGGTAGAGATATGTATTTGAGGAAATAAAAGTATGTAGCTACTTTACAGAAGTAAAGAATGCTGTTCTCAAAATGGAAAATCTAAGTCCTTTGACCAAGAACAAATTGATCTCAATTCTGAGACCCGTTTTTCCATCACCTAATTGCTCTCTAATTATACGCTTCAAAATAAAAAAAGTTTTAAATTACTGTTAGGTACGTAAAATGCTCCAGCTTGATACTGGAATCTTTTATATGTATGTTTTTAATGTAGTTCTGTCCTTCTGAGTTTGTAAAAAATAAATAAAAAAAACAAAGTGAAGAATACTTTTGATTTGAGAGCACTCTAGAATATAATGGTACAGAATCTGTCTTTTCTTTTAGGATGGACATAAGGACTGGATATTTTCAGTTGCATGGATCAGTGATGCTATGGCTGTTACTGGTAAAGTCAATTCCCCTTCCCCCCCCCCCCCCCCCCTTTTATACTGATGTACAGCATTTGACAGGTCTTGGAGAAGCACCTTTATAAAGGCATTTGAAACCACTTGCAACTACTTTGACTAAACCATTCTTGATCTTTGTACAGTGCTTTGTTTTGTTTTATTTATAGGGCCTTGGTCTAGATTTGATTTTTTTTCCCCTAGTATTAGAGGGAATACTATTGTCTTTATAGTAGGTGTTGCCATGAGAGGGTGTCTAAACACAGCAAGCTAAAGGCAAGGATTTTGAGAGGGGTGTTGGTTATAATTTAATAACTTTGGAATATAGCAGAGCAGTATTGGTTTCCTGAAATCCTTTGAAAGACTGATTAATGAAAACTGTTTTATCAAGCTATCAGTAAAGTAACGCATGTATATATATATGAACACATACTACAGCAGTTAATACAGAAGACTGTAATAGAAAAGGTCAGTTACTACTTAGTAACTAGTTTGATAATCAGTGTAATTTCATAAAATATTACTTAACTTGGGTAAAGGCAGCAACACTAATACGCTGTTGCATTACTGTAGTAGTCTGCTGTCTTTCTGTGCTGACAGAGTGTAGTATTCTGTACAGGGAGATGTCAAACTGCAGGTGCCAAATCATAAGTCTCATAAAAATCACTCTAATTGCTAGTTCAGTAATATTTTTTTCAAAATGTAAGAAGCTAGTCCTGGAGTTTGATTTTGAATTTAATATTAAAGTTGATCCTTGCAACTCTCCAATTCAATATCTGAATTTAAGAAGACAACTAAGTCACATTGTGTAGGGAAGAAATTGTGGTACGTGTCAAATCTGTCAGAGCTGACTTTAGATGGAAGTGAGTTGCCTAAACAAAAGAAGGGATGGGTATAGGACCTTAGATTAAGCCTGTGTTGATCTATGAACCAAAGACACTCAGCTTTATTTTCATCCAGTATTGTTACTCTTATTGATTCATGTTTTGGATTAATATCTTCAAATTCAGTAGGAAAATAAAATGAGTTCTTGCTTGTTTGGTCTCGGTTCCTGTGTTACATGAGGTTGCATGGGTTTAAAAAAAATAGATTTGGTACAAATTGTAGTTGGTACAAATTGTGAACTGAACAGGAACAGCTGTGTGTGTACATAGCCATAAGCATACTGGCAGAAATGAAATGATCCAAAACTGGTGTGAATTCAAATGAATTTTCTTGGAGGTTTTTGTATTGGCTTAACAGACTGTCAATCTCAGCCTTGGTAAGCCAGGCTGAACATGTAGGCTGTTTGGTCACCGCTGAGTTTATTCTATGTGTGAATCTCCAATGGTGATTGTTGTACAGGATTGTGTGTTTGCGTCCTAATAATTTTGAAAACAGATGAGGTGATCTAGTTGCTTGGAAACCATGTAGACAAACCAGTTGACAATGAGTTAACAATGTTATGAACTTTACAGCTCAGTAAAATCATGATTTTGTTAATAATAATTAATATGTGGTCACCAACAGTGTGTTCAGTTAGATCAAATTAACGTAGCCTTTCTTTCAGATTCTATCGTTTATTGAAGTTAATTTTAAAATGCGTATATGTGTGTGTGTGTGTATATATGTCACATATGTATATGTGAAATGTTATTCAGGTTCCCGGGATGGTTCGATGGGTCTCTGGGAAGTCACAGAGGATGTGTTGTCCAAAAGTGATGCCAGGCATAATCTCTCTCAAGTTCCTGTCTATGCTCACATAACACACGGCTCTGAAGGATATCCCCAAGGAGAACACCAATCCTGATAACTGCAAAGTCCGAGCATTGGCTTTCAACAATAAGAACAAGGTCAGTAAGAGAAGCAAGACAGTTGAGAAGTCCTAAAACTGTCCATAGGTATCAGAAAAAGTAGTAATCTAAATCAAATATACTAGAGAAGCAGTCTAATATTTTGTTTTTCCCTGATCCTTTTACATCTTTCTCATAAGAGATGGTCATCTTTATCTGCTATGTCTGCTTTTGCCCCAAGTGCTTGTAGTCCAGTAGGGAAAAAACCCCACGTGTTTTCAGAAGGAACTGTTTTCCTGTGGATTTGATTTTAGACTTGCATCCTAAGGGGGGCAGACGAGGAATGTTTACAAAAAGCAGATAAAGCACCAAAAAACCTCTTGCAGCTTGAATCCCACTCTTGAGTGCACTTGCTGCTTTCCTTCACCTTTTGTGATGGCTAGCTAATGTTCAGTCAGTTGCTGTTTTGATGGCTTAATTGTTACTGGATTGCTCAGCAACTGAGGTGACTGACTCACAGGGCAGGCACCAGTGCTTGCTTTGGTGTTATTTTGTTGGTATTTGGACAAACGGTAAATATTAACCTCCCCCATGCTGATCTCTTGTTATTACTAGAGATTAATTGTATTGGGACAAGTGGGAGTAGCAATTCATACCCCTACTCTTCTTTCTGCCCTCAAAGAACAGAGGAGGTCTGAAGCAAAGGCAGGTGTGCTATCAGAAGCACAGTGCTCCTGCAGGCTTTAACTACTCCTCTGTGATGGAGAATTCGTGTAGCTGTTTCAGTAGAGTAGTACCTGGAAATAAATGTTTACTTCAGGGTGGAAGCTGCTGTAGAGAATTACCAACTCCAGCTTGTACTGTCTAATAATTCATTATTTGATTGTCTAACAAGATCTATACTTTTGAAAGTTATTTTTGGTTATTTACTGTTTTATTAATTCTTATTTTACCTGGCACCTCTGTGCTATATTGTGTTCTATCAAGATAAATGTAAAATGAAAATTTAGCTTGATAAGCACGTGCAGGATTATGCAGGAGTACAATCTGGAATATGTAGCCTGCCTAGTAGAGTGCGAGTTTGTAAGCACATCTATAATGAGGAAACTAACTTTTGTTTTTTAAACAGGAGCTGGGAGCTGTGTCCCTAGATGGGTATTTTCATCTTTGGAAAGCAGAGCACACACTATCAAAGGTGCTTTTCTGTTTTGGTGTAAAATTTCAAAAATTGCATAGCAGTTAAGGCTGTTCACTATTCTTAATCTCCTTTAAATGCTTGAAGAAAGAGCAGCAGTGTTTGTAAAACACTTAAAAGTTTTATGTAAAACAAAATATCCTAAAAAATAAACTTGCGGAGATAAATTTTCCACTCCCCTTATTTTGAAGGGTGGGAGGTGCTCTTAAATTTCTGCCAGTTCTGGGTGAGCTGAAGTGAACTGTTCCATAGAGTATGATGGATACTTCATATAGTCTTCATAAAGGAAGTTGCATTTATTTAAGTGTGATTACAGATCAAACCCAGAAATATCTATGCTAATGTATGAAGTAAGCTTTTTTCAGCTGAGAGCTGATGCCTGTGTATACCTCCTGAAGAAATAACAGCACCTTATATGTAAAACAACTTACTAAAATATCTATTGTTCTTTGCATAATACTTGGCTTCAGCCTTTATCATCTCAGCTTGGTTCAGATAAGGCATCCCATCTCCTTCAGATTTTTTTTCTCTGGATCAGGTTGTTGCTTTTCTCTTAAAGTTCTATTGTCGTGATGAACTTGTTTTATAGCTGCATTTTGGTTGTGGTGTTTTTTTCCCCACCACAACTTTCTTGAACATATCTTACAGAATTGTTCCATTAGTGTTTTGTGTGGATAACTGGCTAGCTGAAAAAGTTCACATAGACATAGTCCAGCTGGCTGGACAAAAATGCACATCGCTCTCAGCTTATCTGAAGTAAAGCAAAATACACTGTCTTTGGCTGTCCTTGTTACACAGTAACAGGAAGATTTTGGTGGGAAAGGAATGTTGCAGGTGGGAACAGAAAACTACAGAAGAGAAACAAGGGGCGGGCTTGGTATTTAGGCAACTAACCAATAATGAGCTTAACTTTTGTAATATGTATGAGCTAATTATAAGAAGGCATAAAAGGTGACTGTAAGAGACAATAAACGAAGTCTGCTGATCACTCATATTGAGCGACTGTGTCTTCCCTCCGTCGCAACAAATGGCGCCCGAACAGGGACCAGAGGACATAGGACCGGCGACCCGATAGCGGAGTCCGGACCCGGCGACCCGATAGCGGAGTCCGGGAGCCACGGTCGGCGGAGAAGTTGAGTGCGGTCCTGTAAGCAGCGCAGGAGGCGAAAGGGATATCTTCCCCGCGCCCGGGAGCACCTATAGAGGCTGGCCCGCCTGCTACGCGCCGCCGAAGTCTGCAAAGGCTGCAATTGTGCACAAATAGAGGTATGAACAGACAAGCGGCGTATAATTTGCTCAAAGGCTTTTTAGAAAAGCGGAGCATTCGGGGCATAGATTGTAAAAAGGAATTACCAGGGTTATTAGCTTATGGGGTAGCGAGGGGTCATTTTGGGAATCCAGATACGGTTTTCGAGCATGCAGAGTGGCGTAATTATGGGGACACACTGTTTGCCGAAGTAATAGCCGACAATAAAACTGCCAAAAAAACTGATGAAACCGTGGCAGGCTGTCACTAATGCCCTTTTGCAACATCGAGCCGAACAGAGAGCGGCTGCTGCTGCCTCTGGGCGGCTGGGAGTTGCAAGCGGGACTGCAGTAGCCGCACGGCAGGGGGAATCGGCTTCCCCCCCCGATTGCCCGCTGCCTCCCTCGGTGCGTACGCTGACGGTTCAGCAGGGGGCTGCGGGAAGCTGGGACCAGTCGCCCTTCCCGTCGCCGCCCTCTTCAAATCCCTCAGCCCCCCCCCCGTCGGGGAATGATGACGTAAGCGAAGAGATAGACCGTAAAAACCCCGTAGAGAGTAGGGAATGTACGAATCCTTCTGCAGAATGCCTTCAGG
The DNA here is from genome assembly GCF_015220075.1 of Falco rusticolus. Classification (NCBI taxonomy): domain Eukaryota; kingdom Metazoa; phylum Chordata; class Aves; order Falconiformes; family Falconidae; genus Falco; species Falco rusticolus. Next base: position 8,953,815 of record NC_051209.1, on the reverse strand, counting down.
TTGCCCAAAATAGGCAAAAGGTCTGGAAGCAGATAGCAGACAGTGCTATGCTTGAGGGTGAACGCGATTTTGCCGCGGGAATCGTGCATGAGGCTTTCCCGGTCACGTATTCACAGCCAGATGCGCAGGGGAATATCACGGTTTCTCTCACTAACTTAGATTGGAAATTATTAACTCAGCTACGGGCTACGGTGAGTGAGTCAGGTTTAAAAGGGGAACCCACCAGGCAAATGTTAGATTATCTTTGGGGAACTAATATCTTACTCCCGAGTGACATACGCAGTATAATGAAGTTAATCTTGAGCCAACATCAGCAGCTTCTGTTTAACGCTCATTGGCAGGCTGCTTGTCAGGAATCGGTAGCAGTGGTTAGACAGCCAGGGGACCCACTGCATGGGGTTACTCTACAGGAGCTGATGGGTTTAGGACCCTATTTTAGAACCGAAGCTCAGGCACTGATGGGACCGGATAAGGCAAAGGAAGCGATGAGGCTAGCTAGACTAGCGCTTGACCGTATAAAGGAGCCCGGGGGAATCCCTTCCTATATGGGAATCAAACAGGGAAGAGAGGAGCCATTTGGGTTATTTATCGATCGGGTAGCAAACGCCATACAGGCGGCTGGGGTGCAAGACTATCTCAAAGGCTCCATTTTAAAGCAGTGTGCCATACAGAATTGTAACCCAGCCACACGTAACATCCTAGCTACGCTACCAGGGACATGGACCATAGAAGAAGCTTTGGAAAGAATGGCACAAGTGCCAGTCGGGCCCCAGGCTATGTTAGTCGAGGCAATAAAAGAACTAGGGAGTGCTTTAAAGGAGCAGGCACAGTCTACCCAGAGTCAGGTCTTAGCAGCCCTTGCTCCTTTGCAAGCCTTTGCTGGGCGATCAAATGACCGCGGCCCATCTCGTCTACGGTGCTTCCGTTGCGGTGCCACCGGACACGTGAGACGGGACTGCAATGCCAACTCCGTATGGTGCCGAAACTGCCGCTCGGACACTCACAATGAAGCTGCTTGTCGTCGATCGGGAAACGGGCAACCCAGCGGGAAGAGCCGCCCCGCGCTGACACAAAAAGCGGCTGCCTGCCCAGCAGCACAAAATCCTTTCCTCTCCGACCTGCAACCAGCGGAAGCCTCGGCTTGGACCTGGCAACAACAGTAGATTGTACCCTCTTGGACTCAAAGCCTACAAAACTTGCTACTGGCATACAAGGCCCAGTTTGTATACGCGGACAAGCTGTTGGAGCATTACTCATCGGGCGTTCATCAGCCACCATGTTGGGACTCAATGTTTTGGTGGGACTGATTGATAAGGGCTTTCACGGAGAAATTCATATTATGGCTCAGACGCTGTTTCCCCCACTCTTTATACCTAACGGGACCAAGATAGCCCAGCTGATTCCACTACCGCATCTTGCAGGCACCCTCCAACCACTGCAAGAACAACCTCGAGGACAAGGTAACTTTGGGTCTACAGGGCAAATGGCTTTATTGACTATTGGCTTGCAACAACGACCACGGCGATCGGTCACAGTGCAGTATGGAGACCAGACTCTCTCGATTACTGCGCTGTTGGATACTGGCGCTGATGTCTCTATAATCAGTGCACACAAATGGCCGGCGCATTGGCCAACCTGTACGACCAATGCTACAGTTGCAGGAGTGGGGGGATTGACCCTCGCTCGCAAATCCCCCCTTCTGCGATGGACTATAGCTGACAAAGTTATAAACTGTTGTGTCTCAATTATTCCGTTGCCTGAGGGGGTGCATGCTTTGATTGGCCGCGATATCTTGGCCCAAATGGGGATGGTCCTCACTTCAGACCTCCCTTTCTAGGGGCGGCCATTGCTTGGACTTTCCCGATCCCACTCCGATGGAAGACAGAGGAACCAGTGTGGATAGAGCAGTGGCCGTTAAAAAGGGAAAGTCTAGAACAGGCGCATGAACTGGTTAAAGAGCAGTATCAACAAGGTCATTTGCGTCTGTCAACGAGCCCCTGGAATACCCCCATCTTTGTTATCAAGAAAAAGTCTGGAAAATATCGATTGCTTCATGATCTGCGAGCGGTAAACAAACAGATGCATGATATGGGGGCCTTACAACCCGGATTACCCAACCCAGCTATGATACCGGAAGGGTGGCATTTACTCATTGTAGATTTGAAAGACTGCTTTTTCACAATTGCTTTACATGAAGATGATCAGCACAGATTTGCCTTTACCTTACCCGCGATCAACCGGGAGGGACCGGACCAACGCTTTGAATGGACGGTCCTCCCGCAAGGAATGAGAAATTCGCCCACCTTGTGTCAACTCTATGTTGCTGCCACACTACAACCTTTGCGACAACGCTGGGCTAAGACTTTAATCTACCATTATATGGATGACATCTTGTTAGCCCAGCCAACACCCTTCTCTTTGCGACAAAAACAGGTTTTAATTGAACAACTCAAGCTTAGGGGATTGGTAGTAGCACCCGAAAAGGTGCAAGAATCAAGCCCCTGGAAGTATCTGGGGTGGCGCATCACTGATACAACAATTCAGCCTCAAAAGTTGTCACTCCACTTGGATATCCAAACCCTTCACGACGCCCAACGACTGCTCGGTGATCTGCAATGGCTCCGGCCTGTAGTGGGCATCCCCAATGAACTGTTAAATCAACTACGCCCCCTGTTGAGAGGGACAGATCCTTCAACCCCAGTACAGCTTACTGAACAGCAAGAACAAACGTTACAACAAATAGCTTCAATGGTGACTACGCGCTCCACGCATCGGCGTGTTGTAGGGTTACCCATCGATTTGACTATCTTGTGTGGCACTCAGTACCTCATGGGTGCTCTAACACAGCAAAAAATAAAAACGGGGGAGAAAGGGGAGTACTCCACCATCGTATTGGAATGGATAGCTCCCCCACTGCAACCACGACGCACAATACAAGACAAGATCTCGACGCTGACGGAGCTGATCAAGAAAGGTCGCTGTCGTATTTTACAGGTGGATGGCACTCCTCCTGGCACGATATGGGTGCCGATGAGACAGATCGACTTGGAGTGGTACTTGCAGAACTCCGAGGAACTGCAGGCTGCATTACTCCACGATGGAGCAGCGATAATAGTGAAACCACTCCCATCGCCCATCCTGTCGTGGATGGAGAACATGGGCTGGATTGTTAAGCCGAAGCGATCCAGCCAGCCTATCCCACACGCTCTCACGGCCTTTACTGATGCGGGTCGACGCTCTAGGACCGCTGCCATAACATGGAAAGATGAGCAAGGGTGGCAACACCAAATTCTACAAGCGCAGCCAAAGGATTCTCTACAGACGCTAGAACTCTATGCAGTGGTCTGGACATTTATTAGATGGAGAGATGTCCCACTGAATGTAGTCACAGATTCTCTCTATGTTGCCGGCATAGTCAGCCGGATTGAAGATGCAAGCGTGCGTGAATTAAAGAATCAACGCTTGACAGAACTACTTGTGAGCTTGCAGCGTGCAATCGCACAGAGATCAGAATCGTATGCGGTGATCCATATTCGAAGCCACCAGTGGGAAGAAGGCCTCGGAGAGGGCAATGCTAGAGCTGATCGTCTCGTCGCAATCACTACTGAACCCCCATTAGCACCACATTGTCGAGCCCGAGAAGCCCATTCGATCTTCCATCAAAATGCGAAGGGATTGGCACGAGCCCACAAACTCTCTATGGAGGAGGCTCGGGACATTGTGAAGGCTTGCCCTATATGTAGTCACCATAACTCAGGCTTAGGGCTCGGTTGCGGGGTCAACCCGCGAGGACTACAGTCTAATGATGTTTGGCAGATGGATGTTACTCATGTTCCTGCATTCGGTCGATTGAAATATGTGCATGTTACTATAGACACCTATAGCCATATGTTATGGGCCACACCACAGCCCGGGGAAAAGGTCCGGGACGTGCGCCGGCATTTAACTAGTTGCTTTGCTGTTTTAGGGGTACCTATTACTATTAAAACTGATAACGGTCCTGCATATGGTAGCGGACTACTCAAACGCTTTATGCAAATGTGGAATATTAAACATGTTACTGCAATCCCTCATTCTCCAACTGGATAAGCAATTGTAGAGCGGGCTAACGGGACGCTAAAACGCTATATAGAAAAGTTCAAAGAGATTCAGGATGTAAGAGAAAGGGTGGTGAAAGCCCTTTTTGTGCTTAATCATTTGTGTGTGTTTGGGGACAGTAATGAGCCGCCTATAATAAGGCACCACGCTGGCTCAGAACCCCCCAGGCCACCACACATGAAAGTACTGTATAAGGATGCAAAAACAGGACAATGGGTAGGTCCTGTGGAGGTGATTTATGTGGGGCGTGGTTATGTCTGTATTTCTACCAATTCAGGCACTATTTGGGTTCCCAGCCGTTGGGTGAAACCTGCTGTAGAGCACGCTGGAGGAGCTCGATGCGAGAACGCTGCTTTGCCAGCACTTTGCGATGGGCCCTGTTCTGGAATCTATTCGACATCTGTTCCAATCCCACACACAGAGGACCATGCATAAAAAACTTGAACTTTTGACAGCAAAGATACAATCTCATAGCAAACGGGATTATTATTATTCTTTTTTTTGATCATTATGGTAATAGTTTTAGTAGTGCTTAGATATGTAGTTTTCTTGTGTTAAAACGCTGTTATTGAAGATGGTCAACCAAGCCTATGTCGCCCAAAATAAAAACGGGGGAATTGTGGATAACTGGCTAGCTGAAAAAGTTCACATAGACATAGTCCAGCTGGCTGGACAAAAATGCACATCGCTCTCAGCTTATCTGAAGTAAAGCAAAATACACTGTCTTTGGCTGTCCTTGTTACACAGTAACAGGAAGATTTTGGTGGGAAAGGAATGTTGCAGGTGGGAACAGAAAACTACAGAAGAGAAACAAGGGGCGGGCTTGGTATTTAGGCAACTAACCAATAATGAGCTTAACTTTTGTAATATGTATGAGCTAATTATAAGAAGGCATAAAAGGTGACTGTAAGAGACAATAAACGAAGTCTGCTGATCACTCATATTGAGCGACTGTGTCTTCCCTCCGTCGCAACAGTTTTGCATTGGGTTTTTTTTTTTTTCCTTCTCCCTCTCATGCATTAATTTGTCTTTCCTCTGTTTCCAGTTACTTTCCACAAAGTTGCCATACTGCAGGGAGAATGTGTGTTTGGCTTACAGTCAGGAGTGGTCAGTGTATGCAGTAGGATCACAGGCACGTCTCCTTCCTGGATCCCAGGCAGCCTTCTCACAATGTTAAATCAGTCTGTTCCAAAGAACGAGGCAGTGGTAAGAAACTTGTCAAAGGGTGCTTCAAGTAGCTATGAAGACTGCAGTAAGATAAGCTTTTAATAAATAGGAAGGGGTTTTCATATAACAGTGACCAAATCATTAGTAATAGGTTTTGCTTTTATGACAATATTCCTCGAGCAACTAACAAACCAAACTTAAAAGCAATTCTGAAATCTACCGATAGACAATATTAGTGCTTTTATGATCAACTAAGTAGTATACCATCCAAATACTACTGAACTTTTAAAAGTATGCATTTTACTTACTTTTTACTATGCCTTATTCTGTTTTACTTCATCTCAAAACAAATCCAGTCTTCGTACTGGTATTAATACTGTCTATTCTGGCATTTTTCTCTGTGTGTGGGGGAAGCATGTTGTCTGCTCCGTGCTATCATATTGGGAGTCTGTGCTGTGAGTGAATGCTTGTTTTGTAATTTTAAAGCCACGAGTGAGACTTAGTTTTCAATGTGTATTTACTTGCTTTACATATACAAAAGCTCACTCTCAAAAAAAAAAAAAACCAAACCAAAAAAAATTGCAGATTTAAGTGCTGTTTTCCTCTTCTGATGTGGATGCAGTATGTCCAATTGAACTTTATCACCAGGGCCAAGCCTGAGGGCTTGCAGGGTTCATGGTCCCATAAACATCTTTCCATACCCTTTATTTTCAAGCATGAGAAGGCACTGTGCTGTGATGCTCATTTTAAAACCATGTTAATCCCAGACTAATAAGTTGCAGTCCTTACTTAACTTGACTCTAGGCATCCATCTCCTCACTGAAGAAGTTATCAAAAGAGAATGCAAATAGGCAAGGATTAGGAAAATTTTATTTATGTGGTTACTGGAGTTTAACAGTGCTGTCTAGATAAATGTGTCAGGGTCTGCTTCTTTCAGATACAGGAGAAGCTTCTGTAACATGAGAGAAGGTGCTTCACTAGCTCATATTAATTTACCTGAACATCTTACTAGCAATGGTCCTTGTCCTGACCTGCTGTCAGTGAGGGCTCTGTGGAGGTCCTGACACTGTCACCCTTGAGAATTATAGGGAAGAAGTACCAAGATGCTGGAGTGCAGTGCCCAGTGGTGGCTGGTGGCTGAAAGCTGCTGCCTCGAGTATGTGATCATCCCTGCTGGGGAAACGATCTATGTGTAGGTAGTATCTCTAGGGCACTAGTTCATGTCTGGAGAAAGCTTTTGTTCAATGCTGGTTTCTGATCTGTATAGTAGGTGGATTTTATATTTTTTTTTTGGCATGGTGATGGAGGCATTTAAGTAATATTCCCAAGATACTGAGTGTTTCAACTTTCTCTTGATCTTGCTGGGACTTGGAGTGGTGCAGCACCTCTAAAAATTCCTACAAAGGAATGCAAATTTCTACATACAGAATCTCCACAAAACTATTTCCAAGGGATCCATGTTTGGCTGAGGCTTCAGATTTAGATTTTGTGAAAACAAAACATACTCCTTTTACTCAGTGGCATAACTGAATTGTGCTAGAATGTTTTATTTGGACTGGGAACTAGCTTCCCATGTGCTGCTGTAACATGATGATGCTTTGCTTATAGGATTTTTAGTCTGGTTTCATTGCTGGGTGAAGTACTAAAAGTGCCAGCTACAGAATAAGGTGTGCTTGTGTGAGAATATTTGAGCAGGGATAGCTTCAAAAATATTTAGAGCCTGATCTAAGTTAACAGCAAAGTGACTAGTGATTAGTATGGTTATACTTGCTTACAGCTAGCCTGTTGATCAGCAAAATGCACTTGGTGGGCAGCTGGGACAGTAATTTTTCTCGCATGGTCATTTATCACAGCTTGGCAGCTAGCTAGGTAGGGTGTGAGCTCATGGAGGAAACCAATGTCATGTTCTTTCCTCTGCCATGTACTCATGGTGTATTTGCTTAGAGGCTTGTGGCAGACAGAACACAGCTGCTCTTGATCCTAAATGGCTTATGATCTTTGCTTATCTGGCAGAGCTGGGGCCTGCTGAGAATGAAGCTTCTTACTATGCACCATCAGTGTAGCTGATGACCGCAGAGGAGAAGAGAAAGTAGTATGTGTAATTAAAGCTGCTGTTTCAATGGTATCAATGGGATTTATCTGTATTGCTTCAGAGCAGTGGAGAAACTTGGGTGTTGTGGAGAATACTAGTAGGTAGTTCCTCTTAAAAAAAAAAAAAAGTATTAGACATCAAGCAAGCAGCACTGCAGAGCCAAAGCATCTATCTTCCTTACTGTGTTGTATGTCCCTTCTCTGTTTGACAGGTATACGATCAGCGAGCTTCTACGAGCACATCATCACAGTGGGAACAGGGCAAGGTTCCTTATTGTTTTATGATATCAGAGCCCAGAGGTTCCTGGATGAAAAGCCCCTATGTGCCTGCTATGGACAGAAGCAGAAATTGGGAGGAAGTGAAGTTTTGAAGTTGACTACTGGGAAAGGCTGGCTGGTGAGTAGCTTGAGACTGTAGGAGACAATTTACACAGGAGTGCCATAGGGCTCAAACTGGTTATTTTAGTAGTAATGGGAGCTATTGTATGAAATGTGTCCCAGCAAAACTGTGATCATGTAACCAATAACTATAACCAGGAAAAGCAACAAGCGATGTAGAATTGCTTCTACAAAAACTTTATCAAAGTTGGTTGCTTGAGCATAAGGCATTCTGGCTACTTATGCACTGATTCGGAAATGAACTAATTTCTAGATCTTCATATTTTAGAATGTAATATAACTTCTAGTTTTCAGAACCTCAAACACAAAATACATTGTCTTCCTTTAAAAATGTAGTACTCTTACATGGTACTCCAAGATTTAATTGTGTGAAACTTTAGAAACTGGCTTCCTGAGGTAATGCTGTGGCAGGCACTTGAGTTTGATTTCCTATATGTTGTTATAAAGCAGTTAATGGCTTTGTCTATTCTCTCTTATCTTTTGTGTTACTGTGATGTAACTTTAAAAACTAATGAAACTTGATACTTTCCCTACCTTTCACCTCCTCCCTCCAATGTTTGGCCCAAATGTCCTCAGAAAAAGCTTTAGGACAAATCTTCAAGTTGATCTGTCTGAAGCTTCAGGGAGTATTAACAGAAAAGATCCCTTCTTAGACTCTGGAAGCTACCTTCTGCTTTTGTGAAACAAGGTTTTAAGTTTGTTTGGCAACAATAACAATCCAAACTTTTCTTTAACAGAATCATGATGAAACCTGGAGGAATTATTTTTCTGACATAAATTTCTTCCCAAATGCTGTTTACACCCACTGCTACGACTTGTCTGGAACAAAGCTCTTTGTGGCAGGAGGCCCCCTTCCGTCAGGACTTCATGGGAATTATGCTGGTCTCTGGAGCTAATGACACCTCTCTAAATGCTGATATTTACACAGATTTTCACTTCTTTCCCTTGTTTAACAGCTAAATTGTATTATGCCATTGAATTCTGATATAAATGCAAGCTATTTTTTGGTGGAATTTTCTGTTGGTCTCCAGCAATCTTGTACATCTTTTTGAACTAGCTTTTTGCTTTAACCTCCTTGATCCTTTACGTGAAGGGTTTGTGAAATCTTTTTTTTTTATTGCATTTACTCCAAATGACTCTCTCCCCATATTCAGGCTATCTTGGCCATGTGCTCCCTCCCCTACATTGCTGTGAGATAGGATTCCTTTATTATAGAGTGGTTGCTCATGGGCTTTCTATGAAAGCCTAGGGGCTGCGTGTCTGCAGATATTTTTGTCAGTTACATTACCTGGAGTGAGGACTATTTGTAATTAAAAAATATTAATATTTATAAAAAATAAGCTACTACTTTATCTGCAGAGCCTGGCCCTGGCCTGGGTTGATCTTATTTTATAAAAATAAAAGCCTAATGACACTTTATACGCAGATGAATATGGTAATTTTAAGCTGTACTCATTGGAGCCTAGGGATAGATGCCCCAGAGGTACTGTACATCAAGCCTGAAGTGCAGGAGTTCTCAGAAGTGCATTTGTATTTGAATTATAGTTTTCAGCAATACCAGGAGCAAAAATTGATCTTCTGTTCCTTCTCTGCCTGTCCCAGGTATCAGCTATCAGCTTGCAGAACCAGAGTTTCTGTAGGCTGTTCTGCAGCATGTCTGTTGCAGGGTGACATGACATTGAAGGCCTGCAGAGGTGCTGGGAGGAAATGGGGCCTAGGGACATGAGTGTTTTGTCATTCAAAATGAACCAAATCTATCAATTTTCCAGATGAGCCAAGGTGGAAAAAAGGTGGGGTTTTTAGATGAAAAAACACACTTGTGGGTCAAGATAAAGGTAGCTTAATAGAACAATATCAAAGGTCATGCATGTGGAAACAAAAGAAAACTAAAAGATGTTATTCTCTACTTCCCATCAGCAGGTGACATTTGGCCACTTCTTGGAAAGCAGGGCTTCAGTAAGTGTAGTGGTTGCTCCAGAAGACAAACGTAAATAATGAATGTCCCCCCCCTACCTCCTCCTTTCTCTTGGCTTTTATTGCTGAGATGTCATATGGTGTGGAATGTCACATTGGGTCAGCTGTCCTGTCTATGTCCCCTCCCAAGACCTTGCTCACCCCCAGCCTACTGGTGAAGGGGCGAATTTTGGAATGACAGCCTTGATGCTGTGTTAACACTGCTCAGCAGTAGCCACCTTTCTAGCTACCCATACAAAGCACAGCACTAGGAGAGCTTCTATGGGGCTCAGCCAGACCCAATATAATCTCCAACCCTTATTCCATACCATTTGCATCATGCTTAGGTCCCACGTAACTTAATACATATATATATATCTTCTAACCATTCCATTGTATTTAATTCTCACTACTGAAATTCCTTCTTACCAACACTTACAACTGAAACTACATACCTAAACCATCTTTATACCCAACATACAGATTTATACATTCTCATTAACTACTGTCCCTTGTCCTTTAACAGATAGAGATATCACTCTTCCATTCCATGAGCTTCCTCTACTCCTTCAGATGTTCACAAGAGGCTATGACTTTGGCCCCATCTGTCAAGATGGGTACTCAGGACAGGAGAAGCAGTATGTTTGATTGTTGGGCACCAGCACCGGCTTGGTTTGGGTCATTGTTGCACTTTTCTGGTTCCTTGCTAATCTCATTCTTTGGCAGTTCAAGTCACTCCTGCTACATTACTTCCAGAGCATAAAACTCACATCACAGATTATTTTTCCCCCAAGGTTAAATCTCCTTAAGGCACACACTGGGTCTCCCCATCCTTCTGCATTACCCACCAAGTATACCCAGGTCCCTGAGTATAGACAATCCCACAAATGGGTTTGCCTTTTCCCATGGGAGGAGCAATCCACACCGCCTTCCCCAGCCACTTCCCTATGTGCACTATGGGGACCTTATCTGCTCCCACAGTATGTAGGGGTTTTGTTTGGGCAGGACCAGGACGGTTAGCAGATCCTCTGGTGTTAACCAGCCAAGTGGCTTCTGCTAAATTTGTATCCCAACGCTTCCATGCCCCATTGCCCAAGGCTCTCAACATAGTCTTTGAGAGTCTATATGTCTCAGTCTTTCCAGAGGCTTGGAGGTAATAAGGGATGTGATACATGCATTTGATGCTGTGTTTCTTTGCCCAGGGGTTTATAAGGTTATTTTGGAAATGAGTTCCATTGTCTGATGCAATTCGTTCTGGAGTACCCTGCCGCCACAAAATTTGTCTTTCAAGGCCTAAGACGATGTTTTGGGCAGTGGCATGGTTTGCAGGGTATATTTCTAGCCACCCAGTAGTTGCTTCCACCATGGTGAGTATATAGCGCTTGCCTTGGTGTGTTCATGGCAGTGATCCAATGTAGTAAATTTGCCAGGCCTCACCATATCAAAAACCCAGACACCACCCTCTATTCCAGGGAGATTTTAATTGTGTAGCTCGCTTGACTGCAGTGCATGTTTCACATTCATGAATGACCTGTGTGATGGCGGCCATGGTCAGGTCCACTCCTTGATCACGAGCCCATCTGTATGTTGCATCTCTCCCAAAATGTCCTGATGTTTTGTGAGCCCATCAAGTGACAAATAGCTCACCCTTACACTCCCAGTCCATGTGTACCTGAGCTACTTCAATTTTGGCAGCCTTGTCTACCTGTTCATTGTGTCGATGTTCCTCAGTGACACAGCCTTTGGGCATATGAGCATCTACATGATGTACCTTTAGAGTCGTGATTTTTACCTGGGCAGTGATGTCCTGCCACAGTGCAGCAGCCCAGATGGGTTTACCCCTGCCCTGCCAATTGGTCATCTTCTACTGCTGTAGCCAATCCCACAGGGCGTTAGCCACCACCCAGGAGTCAGTGTAGAGATAAGAGCACTGGCCGCTTTTCTTGTTCAACAATGTCTAGGGCTAGTTGGATGACTTTCACTTCTGCAAACTGACTTGACTCCCCTTCTCCTTCAGTGGCTTCAACAACTTGTGTGAGACTCCACACAGCAGCTTTCCACTTCCCATGGTTTCCTACCACGCGACAGGATCCATCAGTAAACAAAGTATAACGCCTTTCATCTTCTGGTAATTCATTATATGGTGGTGCCTCTTGGGTACGAACCACCTCCTCAGACAATGCTGCAAAATCTCTGCCTTCTGGCCAGTCCATGATCTCTTCCAACATTCCTGGGCAGCTGGGTTTCCCCAGTCAAGCTCGTTATGTGATCAACGCTACCCACTTACTCCATGTAGCGCTGGTTGCGTGATGTGTAGAAGGGATGTTTCCTTTGAACATTCAGTATAGCACAGGCAAGTGCAGTGACAAAAGGAAATGTGCTTCTGTACCAATAACTTCTGAAGCGACTCAAACGCCCTCATATGCTGCTAGTATCTCTTTTTCAGTTGGGGTGCAGAGGACTGTTGTGGTTTAAACCTGGCTGCTAATTAATTACCACGCAGCCACTCGCTCGCTCCCCCTTCACCCAGAGGGATGGGGAGGAGAGTTGGAAAGGAATGTGAAACTTGAAGGTTGGGATAAGAACAATTTAATAATTGAAATAGAATAAAAATGAAAGAACAATAATAACAATGGTGACAATAACAGTTATAATGAAAAGGGGAAGGGAAAGAATAAGATCCGGAGAGAAAGGAAAAAAGAAACACGTGGTGCACAATGTAACTGCTCACCACCTGCTGACCAATGCCCAGCCAGTCCCTGAGCAACAATCTGCCTGCCCCAGCCAACCTCCAGGTATGTATACTGAGCATGACATCCCGTGGTATGGAATATCTCTTTGGCTAGTTTGGGTCAGCTGACCTGGCTGTGTCCCCTCCCAATTCCTTGTGCCCCTCCAGCCTTTTTGCTATTAAGGCCTGAGGAACTGAAAAGTCTCACATCAAAGTCAGAGCACAGCACCTTACTAGCTCCTAAGAAGATAATTAAGTCCATCCCAGCTGAAACGAGGACGTAGGCTTCTGATAGATACCCCCGGCTCCATAACCCTCATGGTCCACCTTGGGTTTCTCCTGATGCTTTCTGCCAGAGGCTCCAGGTGAGACCATGCTCCCCAGCTGCAGTGTAGAGTACATTCTGAGCAGCTGGTCCTGTCCAGACAGGCCCAAGAGCTACCGCATGAGCCATTTCCTGTTTGACATGCTCAAAGGCTTGTTGTTGCTCAGGACCTCACTCCAAACAGTTCTTCTTTCAGGTTACTCAATAGAGAGGGCTCACAAGCTGACTATAACCTGGAGTATGCATTCTTCAGAACCCCACAAGGCCTAGGAAAGCTTGTGTTTCCTTCTTGTTAGCTGGTGGAGACATAGTTGCTATCTTGTTGACCACACCCATAGGCACATGACAGCGTCCATCCTGCCATTTTATTCCCAAGAACTGAACCCCCTGTGCAGGTCCCTTGACCTTGCTTTTCTTTATGGCAAAACCAGCTTTCGGAAGAATCTGTGTTACTCTTTTTCCTTTCTCAAACAATTCTTCTGCCTTGTTGCCCCACATGATGATGTCATCGATGTATTGTAGATGTTCAGGGGCATCACCCTTTTCCAGTGCAGTTTGGATTAGTCCATGGCAAATAGTAGGGCTGTGCTTCCACCCCTGGGGCAGTCGATTCCAGGTGTATTGGACACCCCTCCACGTGAAAGCAAAATGTGGCCTGCACTCTGCTGCCAAAGGAATTTGAAAAAACCACATTGGCAATGTCAATTATAGCATATCACTTGGCTGCCTTCGACTCCAGTTCATACCGGAGCTCTAACATGTCTGGTACAGCAGCACTCAGTGGTGGCATCACTTTGTTCAGGCCACAATAGTCTACTGTTAACCTCCACCCTCCATCAGACATTTGCACTGGCCATATGGGACTATTAAATGGTGAGTGAGTCTTGCTGATGACTCCTCGGCTCTCCAGTTGATGAATCATCTCACCGATTGGAGCCAGGGAGTCTCGGTTTGTGCGATATTGCTGCTGGTGCACCGTCCTGGTAGCAATTGGCACCTGCTGTTCCTCAACTTGCAGCAATTCCACAATGAAGGGATCTTCTGAGAGGCCAGGCAGGGTAGATGATAGCTGTTTGATCTTCTCTGTGTTCACAGTGGCTACACCAAAAGCCCATCGGTACCCCTTTGGGTCCTTGAAGCACCCTCTCCTGAGGTCAGCTACGCCAAGGATACAAGGGCCCTCTGGGCCGGTCACAATGTGGTGCTTTTCCCACTTGTCCCCTGTTAAGTTCACCTCAGGCTCCAATACGGACAATTCTTGGCATCCCCCTGTCACTCCAGAGATCCAGATGGGTTCTGTGCCCCTATACCCTGATGGCACCAGCGTACACTGTGCACCAGTGTCTACCAAAGCCTTATACTTCTGTGGGTCTGATGTGCCAGGCCATCGAATCCACACAGTCCAGCATACCTGGTCATCCCTTTCCTCCTCCTGGACGAAGGCAGGGACCCTCTATTCCTGTTCCTGGTCAGAGTATTCACTGTCTGACCCTTGCAGTGCCAGACCAGAAGTCCCCTCACCAGGATCAAGGGAGGTGATTTCAGTTTTTCTGTTTGGGAGAGCATTGATTGCCTTCTTGGGTCTCTACAGCCACTATGCTGACAGCCTTCTTGGGTGACCCCTTCTTAACAGCTGTCTTCCCTCTCAGTTTGTGTACACGGGTTTCCAGCTTGAAGGTGGGTTCACCATCGCCCTTCCTCATGTCCTCCACTTGGTCACGCAGGAAGAACCACAGTGAAACATGTGGCATGTACCTGGGGCTCCCTTTCCCTCTGGCTGGGGCAGGAGAGGACTGATTTCCTGGGGTGCCCCTGACAGCCAAGGTGCTTCCCCTGTAGGGATAAGGGAGTACAGAGATTTTCTTCAAAGATTTGGAGCCAAGAAGACACTACCTCCACAGTTGGTGTATCCATATCCAGGCAATACATCGCTGCCAAGCTGTTAGAATATGATGTTGGGGCACTTTGAATCACCTTCCTCCACATGACCCATGTGCACAGGACATCCTCAAAATCTTTGAAGACCTCATCATCATCTAGTTCACTGTAGATGCCTTCCAGTACCGCTAGTTCTCTCAGGTACTGGATGTCTTCATCTGCAGTAGTCCACTTTCCTGGGGAGGTCACAAGATCTTCCTTGAATGGATATCTCACCCTCACACTTGACAGGAGCCATATCCAGAGACTGCAAATTGCTGCCTCTTTTCCAATGCCTCTCTCAGTTCCCCGGTTTCTAGCAAGGGATCCCAGCTGTTGGGCTTCCTTACCTTCCAGTTGCTGACTGTTGGCCCTGCTATCTCAGCATCGAAGCAGCCAGACAGCAATCTGCTCACCTGGCTGCTGGCTGTAATCTTTCCACGTCTTGAAGTTCTGATGAGGTCAGGGACTGGGTAGTTTCTACTTCTTGTTTAAATTCTCTCATTCCTTCCTCCAGTTTCTGTGTCAAAGGACTGGCCTCTTGATCAAATCTTTCCTCTACTTCCTCCTGGAGGGGCACAGGAAATCGGGAAGGGACACAGCCAGGACAGCTGACCCAAGCTAGCCAAAGAGGTATTCCATACCACAGGATGTCATGCTGAGTATATAAACTGGGGGAAGAAGAAAGGGGGACATGTTTGGCATCATGACATTTGTCTTCCTGAGTAACCATTTTCTGGGGACCGAGTAACTGTTTTCCTGGGGATGGCTGAACACCTGCCTGCCCATGGGGAGTGGTGAATGAATTCCTTGCTTTGCTTTGCTTGCATGCATGGTTTTTGCTTTGCCTATTAAATTGTTCTTATCTCAACCCTGGAGTTTTACATTCCTTTCTGATCCTCCTTCCCATCCCTCTGGGTGAGGGGGAATGAGCAAGCGGCTCTGTGGAGCTTGGTTGCCGGCTGGGGTTAAACCATGACAGGGGGAAGAAAATAAGATGAAAAAACCCTTGTGGGTCAGGTCAAGATAAAGGTAGCTTAATAGAACAATACCAAAGGTCATGCATGTGGAAACAAAAGAAAACTAAAAGATGTTATTCTCTACTTCCCATCAGCAGGTGACATTTGGCCACTTCTTGGAAAGCAGGGCTTCAGTAAGTGTAGTGGTTGCTCCAGAAGACAAATGAATGTCCCCCCCTACCTCCTCCTTTCTCTTGGCTTTTATTGCTGAGATGTCATATGGTGTGGAATGTCACATTGGGTCAGCTGTCCTGTCTGTGTCCCCTCCCAAGATCCTGCCCACCCCCAGCCTTCTGGTGAGGGGGGGAATGTTGGAGAGACAGCCTTGATACTGTGTGAGCACTACTCAGCAGTAGCCAAAACACTGGTGTGTTATCGCCACCTTTCTAGCTACCCATACAAAGCACAGCACTAGGAGAGCTGCTATGGGGCTCAGCCAGACCCAATACACAGTGGTTTTCCTCTAGTCCTCAGGCATCTCTCCTGTTCTCCATGACCTTTCAAAGATGATGGAGAATGGCTTGGCAATAACATCTGCCAGCTCCCTCAGCAGTCAGCACTTGGAGTGCATCCAATTGAGGTGCATGGATTTGTGGGTGTCGGGTTTGCTTAAGTGATTAACATGATCCTCCCTGACTAGGGGAAAGTCTTCCTTTCTCCAGACTTCCTCTCTTGCCTCCAGAGTTTGGGGAAACTGGAGGGTCAGCCTTGGCAGTGAAGACTGAAGCAAAGGCGGCATTCAGTAACTGCACCTTCTTTGTGTCCATCACCAGGGCACTCACCTCATTTGTTCAGCAGTGGGCCCACATTTTCCCTAGTCATCCTTTTCCTGCTCATGTACTTGAAGCATTGTACTTGAAGGTTCCTTAGTATGCTACTGTGGTAGCTAATGGGTTCTTCATAAACTGCCTAAAACCCAGGACCTTTTTTGTCCCAAGTTGTGGAAACTTTTCCCATTTTAGCTGTTCTGGTTGGCCATCTCCTCTAATAAGCCAACGGAATAAACAACCTTTTTTCTTTCCAGGGTTAAAGAGTGCATCTCGGATGTGTCCAATGCAAGCTAGAATCTTTCCATGTAGCAAGATAACTTTCTGTTAGTTCACCTTGTGCCTAGCTTATGCTGTCATCCTGCTTGCTATAGGAGATGTTCAGTCTTTCCCCAAATCCCCTGCTGCCTTCTGCATTCAAATTCCCTCAAACTTCCTGTGGTACTAGGATGGGGAGAGGGTCTGATGCCCTTCAGGTCCAACTGTGAAGCATGTGCATTCCAGGGTGATGGTCTTACCTAATACTTAGCTAAAATGCAGGACTCCAGGGTGCTCCTCCTAGCCTTTTGGCAGGCACCAAACTCAGATTGTTACTGACACCTCTGTCCTCTGCTGGGATTAATGTCTTTCCCCTGCTCCTGTCACTGGTGGAGCAGTGTGCCTGTACCTCTCTACTTTAGTGCCAAATGGGCAGTTGGCTGAAGCTGAGAAGACAGCCAAGGCTGGGATATGCTCTTTTCTCCTGTCTCTGCTGGAGATCACAGCCACCACTTCAGAGTAGCTTTAGTCCCTTACGCAGTTCCTCACAGACTGCCTAGAGCTAGTCTGCATGTGTCCTTGTGGTCAGTCTTGTCTTTGTACTCAGTATCTTCATCAGTAATGCCAAGCAGCGAGCCTCAGGATTAATTTCCAGCTGGTAGTGGAGACTTGGATGGAAAACCTGTAAGGAATGCGGTTCCCTCTGATGCAATCCATGTGGAAATCTTGGCAAGAGAAGAGCTCTCCTAGATGTACACCTGTCTCAGAAGTATAATTTGCTCACACAGAGCACTGACAGGGATACTTCACAAACAGATCTTGCAGTGTTTCATAATTCTACTTCCCTTGTGGGTTGGCTGCTTAAACTGAATCAGTTCACAGCACTGCATATGTGGCTATTTAGGCTTTTCTATGAAAAGGGACAAATTATATACCATGGGGTAGTCAAGGGGCTCTCAAATTTTATTGTTCATTGTTTTTTAAAGGTGTTGTCATGGTGGCTGTGGTGTTCTGTGATGGCAACATATTGCTTTGGTTATTTTAGGAGCTTTACAAAGCGGAAGTATACAGAGAAAAAACAAATCTTGTTGAAGTATGGAAGGATGTGTATTTCTAGGATTACTGTTCTAGTTACTGTGCAAGATGACTCTGTCACAGGGAACATGCTCTGCTTAGTTTTGTTTGGTTTTTTATTCGGGTTTGGTTTGAAGTGTGCTTCCCCCTTCTTCGAAAGAAACCAGATACGGGAGTCTGAGCATCCTCCAATTCTGCTGCAACAAGTTATTAGTAAAGTGCCACCAATGCAAAAGGAAAACTCCTGGTCTGGAAATCCTAGCCCTGATGTTGATCGATTAAATGAAGCATATTCCAGGTCGGGGTGTGGGGGCAAAAAGGGTGTTTTTATGGACCAAGTTTCAGCCTCCACACACAGAAGCTGATCTTTCTGCAGAGTCTCTAGATTACTGAAGAGGGTGCTTTGGCACCCCTGAAAAGTGTCCCTCTGTCATGGTTTAACCCCAGCTGGCAACCAAGCACCACACAGCTGCTTACTCACTCCCTCTCACCCAGGGGGATGGGGAGGAGAATCAGAAAGGAACGTAAAACTCCATGGTTGAGATAAGAACAATTTAATAAGTAAAGCAAAAGCTGTGCAAGCAAAGCAAGGAATTAATTCACTACTTCCCATTGGCAGGCAGGTGTTCAGCCATCCCCAGGAAAGCAGGGCTCCATCATGCATAATGGTTACTCAGGAAGACAAACGCCATAATGCCAAACATGTCCCACTTCCTCCTTCTTCCACCAGTTTATATACTCAGCATGACATCATATGGTATGGAATACCTCTTTGGCTAGTTTGGGTCAGCTGTCCTGGCTGTGTCCCCTCCCAATTCCCCGTGCCCCTCCAGCCCTCTCGCTGGCAGGGCCTGAGAAACCGAAAAGTCCTTGATTTAGTATAAATATTGCTCAGCAACAACTAAAACCATCAGTGTGCTATCAACATTGTTCTCTCACCAAATCCAAAACACAGCACTGCACTAGCCACTAAGAAGAAAATTAACTGTCCCAGCTGAAACCAGGAGAGTATCCACCCCTTATTCCATACCATTTACGTCATGCCACACTCTCCAATGCAACCTCATTAACCACCATCACCGTTCCCATCCTTTGATATAATACACAGATATCATTCCCCTAGTCTATGCACCACCCCTGTAGAAATGTCTATAAAATGTCCACAAAATGTCCATTGAGTTCATTTAGTCCATGAACACGATCTCTTATGGTGGTCACTCAGAAGAAAGGTTGTGTGTTGTATGGGGTTATCAGGCATCAAAGCCAGCTCAGGTCGGGTCACTGCTGCACTTGCACTGCTTCTTGTAAGGCTTGTCCTCCAGTGGTTCAGGTGGTTGCTGCTATAGTCATTCCTATAACATGAAACTCAAATCATGGGTTACAACAATTTAAAGGTATATCCATTACAATCTCCACCCCTGGTCCCTTCGGACCAGCCCGTAGGGTTTAACATTGCAATGAACTCCTCCCCTTGCCCCTGCTCCAGCTTGGACTTATCCACAGACTGCAACCTGCTCCAAGTGGAGCCTCAGCTACGAGCCACAGTCTCTCCAGGGGTATCCCTGCTGCGGCATAGACTCATCCACAGCCACAGTCCCTTCGAGGTGCACCTGTTCCAACATGGCCTTATCCATGGGCCATCACCATGGACCTGGTCCAATGTGGCCTTACCCACAGCCACAGTCCCTTCAAAAGTAAATCAGCTCCAGCCTGGCCTTATCCCTGGCTGCCTCCAGGGCTGTACCTGCTCTGTCGTGGGCTTATCCATGGCCACACACTTTTGAGGTGCTCCAGCATGACCTCACGCACAGCCACTGATGCTTCGAGGTGTGCCTTCTCCAACATGGACTTGCCTTTGGGCCACAATTCCTTCAGAGGCATACCTGCTGCGGCACAGACATAACCATGGCCATAGACACTCCAAGATATACCTGCTCAGGCATGGACTTGTTCACACTGGAGGTCCAGCCTGTCCAGTACAGCAACACAGAAATGGCAGCCATGCCCTGGCCATCTGCCAGCCCCGGCACATCGCCATTGCTGTTATCAAGATGTTCCTGGGCACAGCACAGTGAGATGATAAGCAGTACAAGCAAGAAGCAACCACTAACGAGCACTTGACTCTAATATACAGTGAGTGAGGCAAGCAAGCCCCATGGCAAGCATAGAAACCTGCCCCTTAATAGCTAGACAACAACAACAGCTATAAATTCAAACTAGCACATTCCAATCAAATCTGTTATCTCGAACTCTTCGAGCCCCAAGTTGGGCACCAAAAAGGACCGTTGTGGTTTAACCCTGGTTACATCATGCAGCCGCTTGCTCACTCCCCCTCATCCAGAGGGATGGGAAGGAGGACGATCAGAAAGGAATGTAAAACTCCAGGGTTGAGATAAGAACAATTTAATAGGTAAAGCAAAAACCATGCATGCAAGCAAAGGAAGGAATTCATTTATGACTCCCCATGGGCAGGCAGGTGCTCAGCCATCCCCAGGAAAGCAGGGCTCTGTCACATGTAACGGTTACTCAGGAAGACAAACGCCATAATGCCAAACATGTCCCACTTCCTTCTTCCCCCAGTTTATATACTCAGCATGACATCACATGGTATGGAATACCTCTTTGGCTAGTTCAGGTCAGCTGTCCTGGCTGTGTCCCCTCCCAATTCCCTGTGCCTCTCCAACTCTCTGGCTGGCAGGGCCCAAGAAACTGAAAAGTCCTTGACTTTAGTATAAACATTACCCAGCAACAACTAAAAACATCAGCGTGTTATCAACACTGTTCTCACATCACAGCCAAAACACAGCACTGAACCAGCTACTAAGGAGAAAATTAACTCTATCCCAGCTTAAAACCAAGACATAGACTATTCATTACAATTGTGATACAGGTTATAGTGGTCACAAACTATTTTTAGATTTACACAGGGTACAACCATTACACTTATCACACTATATTTTGACATGAATCATGACTATTTATCACAATCCCCCCTTTGATTCATGTCTTAGTTTCCAATTCAATAATAGCTTTTTGTGTTGTAGTCATTCCTTATTTCTAGTTGCATAATCTGTATCACTGATAGTATTAACCAAATAAAACATTGAAATAAACAGGGGATAGGTAACAACTCCCCCCAAATATTCCCAGGAGTACAATACTCACTTTGGTAACCCAATTACATACAACAATTGGTAAGATTAAATTTCCAACAAACTCCCCTTTCCTGGGCCAACAGGTAGTCCAATGCTATACTGGAACCCAAATCACCCTCCTACTTACTGGTAACAGGAAGAAGCTAGGTTTTATTGTACCTACTATACATAACCCAACTCAATTCTTTGGCAAAGATGTAAATGCTAATTTTCCACAAATCCAAGTGTGCCTCTCCACACACATAAGAACTAGTTACTCTTTGTTATATTTTTGACAAGTTTTACAAACAGATTTTTTAGCAACTGTGGGAACTTCATATTTGACTCCCGCTTTCATCTCATGATAAAACAAGCTAGATAAAAAACATCGTTAGTTATCTTCTCCTTTCTTTATCCATCCCTCTGTTTTCTCAATATAAAGTTGGAAGTATAAAGGGTGTCCACACCTTCCCACAGGATTCCAATCAGGACCCTTATCAAGAGAGGTCTGGTCAGGATCATAATGCTCTGGGTCACCGCCCCAGGGGTTGCAGCCCTCGGCAGACCTTGTCAGCTGCAGCACCAATTCCCTCAGGTCTTGCCCTCTCCAGTTTTTACCAAGGAGTGCCTTTCTTTTTAAGACTTCCAACACAAACACCAACAGAGGTCCTGGAAAATTGGGGAAAAGTGGGTTCTATCAGCTACTAAAGATAACATCAGTTCTCCTGTACTTTAAATTTATGTAAATTCATTAGTTTACCCTTTTACAGAAGTCAATATGAATTTCCCCAGTTCTTTTAAAGGTAAGTTTGGTATCCCCAGGTTTAGTTACGACTCTCCATTCCTTTATTGGTCCCTTTACCCTTGAAGCATGTGTCCACCCCTTTTCAGCTGCCCTTATTGCCGTTTCTGTAGTTAAAAGAACAAGAAATGGTCCTTCCCAGCGAAGGTTAAGGTTATCTTCTCTCCAGGTTTTTATCGTGAAATCTAAAGGAGTGCTCAGGGCTAAAGGACTATTAGCTCAGAGTTCCTTCATATGTTTATTCAGTTCTACAATATAATGTTGAATGGTCATATCCTCCAATTTTGGATGACCTATTGGCAACCCTTGAGTATAAGGCATCCCATATAACATTTCAAAAGGTGAGATTCCAGTTTCTGAGTTTGGCATAGTTCTGATATTTAACAGGGCCAAGGGAAGACACTTTATCCATGACATTTTTGTCTCAATCATGAGCTTTGATAATTGTTGTTTCAGAACTTTGGGGATGCCAGGGAGTGTGATAGTCCCACCAGATTCCCAAGACTAATATAATATTTTTAAGAACTTTAGATGTAAAATGGGATCCCTGATCTGAGTTTATTACTCTCACCATCCCATATCGGGGACTAATATTTTCAAGTAATTGTTTCGCTACTGAGCCATGACTCTTGTAGTAGGAAATGCCTCAACCCAGTGAGTTAGTTGGTCAATGATCATCATACTTATATCGCCCCACCTTTGGTAATTCAGTAAAATCCACCTGTATCCTTTCAAAAGGACAGTGAATCAAAGGTCTCCTTCCTTTTGGTGTCTGTCTTATTTGTTTTTTATTAATTTTCTGACAAATCAAACAACCCTGTACTTTGTTTCACAATTTCAAAAATTCCTATGCACCCATAAAATTTTAGAAATTGATCCACAAGGGCTCTAGTTCCGTTTGCTGAGTTTCCCAGACTGCCGCTGCAAGCATTCTTGCTCTTATTTTTTGGTTTTCCTCATCCCTCCATACATACACTTTCTGAGCTTCCTTCAACAATTCTTGTAATTCTCGATCTTGCCAATCGTCCAACTTATCCAGCTTCTTTCTTATATCCCCCCATGATTCGGCCACAAATTGGCTATTTAGTAATGTTTCTCCGATTGGAGAGACTGGGTCCAACCCCAAATACATTTGTAAATTTTTCCTCAGTTTCTCTAACCAGTCCGTAGGGGACTCATTCTTTTCCTGTTGTTAACTAAAAACCTTATTAATATTCTGCCCCCTTGGGTAATCAATTCTCTCAAATCTGACATATTTTGTCTATCATGGGCATTTTGGTTATTCCAATTCAGGTTCTGGTTAGGCCATTTCTGTTCCCCAGGAGGACCTTGTTGATGCCTTCTTTCCCACATCTGTATCCCTGCCTGTCTAATCATAGATCTTTCTTCAGCTGTAAATAATATTCCCAAGATAGATTGTATTTCTTCCCAGGTATAGGTACTAGGACCTAGGAACTGGTCTAATCATTCAGAAACTCCCTAAGGATCATCTAACAGACGACCCATTTCCTTTTTAAAGAATCTCACATCTCCTGTATTCAAAGGTACCGATAGAAATCCAATTCCTCCTGTATCTCCTCCCATCGGTACCTCTTGGAGGGGAGCCAGAGCCACTGCTCCTTCTTTTTTATAAATTTCATCTCTTTCTTTCTGTACTGTTTTACTCCTTGTGTGACTAGAAGGAGGAGAGAGTAGGGAAGTCGAAGGAACAGGGTCAGGAGGCAGTGGAGGATGTATTCTCTCCTGACAGCCTTCTGCGTCCTGCTTTAAATAAGGCGGGGGTAAATTGTCTAATGGCTCCCATAATAACGTGGCTGGTTTAGTTTCTCTCTCCGGTGCCTCCCTTTTTCTCTCAAAGGAAATAATGAAACCAATCTTCCCATCTCCGACCCTCTCCACAGTGCAGCATATTCACTTTCTTCCTGACTAAAGGGCTCTTTATTATTCACTTATAAATTCAATGTCTTACAAATCCAGTCATCAAAACATCCAAATATCGGCCAATATACATAATCGGATTGAATTTCCTCTCTCATCCACACATCCATACAGTAATGGACCATTTTTTCCTTAGTTTTTCCCTCTTGAGATGGCCAGTGACCCCAATGCCTGAGCATTATTCCTAAAGCACTATCCAGGGGAATAATTTTTGGGTATTCCTTTTCTTCCTTTGTTTCCTCTTCAAATCTTGACTCCTGTTGGCCCATTTTCATTAGGAATTTTGCGGCAATTCCTATCGCCCTTAGCAACCATTAAGTGTCTTGCAGGGGTTCTGCGCCCCCCCGACGATATGCGGGAGTATTACACCCTTGGTTGCCGATACCAATGTCTGCAGGGGGTTTTGGACCTACCACCCACCCGCGAATCCTAGGACTTTTACAGTGGCTTCCTATCGCCCTTAGTTACCGGTAAGAGCGTCCTGCAGGGGGCTGAACCCTTCACCCACCCACATACCCTATACGAGTCGCGATCCCACCCACGAATCCTATAGGAACCGCTTTGGTCCTTCACCGGCCAGGTCCCTCGCGGGAGTTTGGAACCGCGGTTAGAAGACCTCCACACCCGCTTCGGAACTCAAATCCTGGCTCCGAACCTAGAGTCCGTTTCCAGAATTAGGTTCCTTCTCAATCACACTCTTACACACAAGTAACCGATCCCACCCAACCGAACGGCTTCCCTTATACTCACGACTCTGTCGTCTTCGTTCGGATCTTCGTGCACCAGAATTACGGGTCCTTTATACTGCAGTTTTTCCCTAGGAGCTCCAATCCCTTTTGGTTATTGTTTCTCTTTTGTTCGTTGATCTCCGGAGACTGACCCAGACTGCTACTCCCGAGCCACAATCTGTGGGGCGCCCCTCGAGAAGTCACAGTCCAGGAAAGCACAGCGAGATCACGTCGGGGTCACTACGTTGCTATAAACGATAACAATTAAAACAATTTTATTTTGGGTTCAATCAATTTAGGTTGAGAAACAAAAAGCAAAACCAGCGCTGGGTGCGCGGAGAACTCAATTAGTTCCACCACACGCACACCCGAGTCTTAAAAGCAGCGTCTTTTATGCCCGGATCTTGACCAATCTCTTCTCGCTGGATGTTCATCCTGCTCTTTCCCCATTGGGTCGCCAGGGCACACCCTCTCCTCCTATTGGATCCTCTTTGGCGCGCTTGTTTGAATCTCAGGGTCTTTGTCTCCTTTGGTGGGTTTTTCTAAGCAGCGATTGCTTCAGGGGAAGCTTTTACATTGTGTCAAAGGAATCACACGCGCCCATTCATTACAATTGTGATACAGGTTTTAGATTTACACAGGGTACAACAATTACACTTATCACACTACATTCTATTTTTGACATGAATCATGACTGCGTTTATCACATATGCATATGGCTGATGCAACCTTAATGGTATAAGTAGATCATATTTGAATTCGTTTGGCACGCCTCTGACTAGAGTCATGCACCCAGCACTGCGGTTTTTGCTCTTTGCCTCACAATAAAGATTTCTGAACCTACCTTTAGCGGGTCAGGTATTTATAACACTCTGGGTGAGAGGGAGTGAGCGAGTGGCTGCGTGGGGCTTGGTTGCAGGCTGGGATTAAACCACGACAAGGGGGATTTTAGGGACAGGCCCTGGTGCAGGGAAAAGGATTTTAGGAATGGACCATGGGGACAGGGGAGAGGATTTTAGGGACAGACTGGGGTGCGGGGGGAAGGAATTTTAGTGATGGTCTGTGGATGGAGGGAAGGATTGGGTCGTTAGGGTACACCTTCTCCTATTGAGTTTTCTTTGGCGCGCTTTTGAGAGTTTCAGGGGGTTTGTTTCTTTGGCGGGCTTTCCCTGGCGTGCTTTCTTTGTTTTCTTTGGCGGGCTTTTCTAAGTAGCGATTGCCTCAGGGGAAAGAGGAGTTTTCTAAGAAGTGGTTACGTTGTCTTAAAGGAGAAGCACATGCGCTTATTCGTTACAATTGTGATACAGGTTATAGTGATCACAAACTATTTTAGATTTACACAGGGTACAACAATTACACTTACAACATTACATTCTATTTTTTACATGAATCATGACTATGTTTATCACATATTGAATTGTCAGTTATGTGGAATCTGTGCTGCTGGTGAGTTTAGGAAGCAGGTAACTTTAATGCTCAGCTCTTTTCAGTAGACTACCATGTTAATTTGGATATCTTTTTGGGTATTACATTTTCAGTATTCATAATCATATGTTGTAGCATACGGGGCACGGACTTTGCAAGGATGGTGAAGCAAATACCTTTATTGTTGGTTAGTTTTCTAAGTTCATACTCTGTACACCCGCTGCTAAAAGCTTTATTATTGGTCAAGCTCTACTGTCCACGTGCCCAGCCGCTGTTCAAGCTGTTTCCTTATCTTCTAAGGATGAGATCACATTCCTCCTTTGTTTCTGTCTCATCCGGGTTTCTTCTCATACTCCCTCAAAGTTACTTAACTCTGCTGCAGGATCACAGCTGCACATTATCAATGTTAAAACGGCCCATTGTCTCCATTCCCTACAATTCCCCGTTTTTGTTCTTGTTTTTTTTTTCAAAAGGTTGCTTTAACATGTTATGGACTGTTCATTCCTTTTTTTTTCTTTCTTTTTTTCCTTTCTTTCTTTTTTTCCTTCTCATCTCTTAATTACCAATTTTAGCCTTATTTTATGTGTACATTTCTACATTTCAATCAGGTTCACAAAATGTAAAACTTTTATCAGCGCATTTCATACAGAGGTCAAGGTATAGGTTTATGATTATTTTATAAGAGCATGCAATAAGCTATGGAAATTTTATGAAAATATCTTAACAGAAACTTCTAATCAAATAAATGAGCATGAGAAATTGTGTTTAACTTCTAAAATCTATATATAAGCTGTTACAAAACATTTTCTATCCTAAAAAAAAAAAAAAAGATAAAACCTACTGAAAAGTTCTTGAAATCTTACACTTGGGCAAGTGTTCCACTGTGCCTCCATTCTAAAGCATGGAAGTGGAAATTGTGTAGAACAAAGTTTTACTTTAAATAACTGTTCAACTGTTATTGCTGCTTTTCAAAGAACCTGAAAGCATTGAATGAAAACTCAGAACTAAACAAACAGCTGGACGGACACCTTTAGATTGTTACTGGAATTAAATATAGAAGTTAACTATAAAAGTTTCTCAAAATGTTCTGGTTGCTTTGTGGTTTATTTATATACATAGAGAACTGTACACAAACAGGGAAATAAAAAAGTTGAGCACTCCATTATAACTTATGAACAAAATTCAGAAGTTCATTTTATCTCAAATTGCTTGGAATTAGATTAGGTTGTAGTTGTCATCTTAACAACTAGTTTCCATGTTTTACCCCTTAACTGAAAAACACACATGATGAAAAAGCATATTTCTAGAAACAGAAGAGTAATTGAAGAAATTCTCATGTTCACAATTGCTTTTCTAAGTCTTATTAAAGTCACCTTTGTTTTATTTTTTTTGGTGAAGCAACCAGAGACACTTTATTGTACCGAGAAGCCCATATTTATGTCTCTGAGCCCAGATACAAATTCCAGCTGTATGTACCACCAGGCTCAGGGCAGAAACCACTCATGCAGTTACATAGCTATAGGTTACTACAAGCATGCAGACACCTTTTTGCTACTAGATAACCATGTTTATCTTACTTTCCTTCACAATACCCAGCTGTTCTCTCATCTCCTGCCAGATCAGACCTTCTCCATCTTCCTCTCATACATCTCTCTTCAGACATTCTCTATCCTCCTCTCTTTTACTTGCTAATTGTGACAAGGCAAAGGTTGTGTGTAGCTGGGTGACCATGACCTGATTTATGTTATGATCAACTAAACGCTGAATACAGGAAAAAAGGCATGGGAGATATAAGGCAAACATCAATAAGGTGGTTAAGGCAATTATAATAAATCCTGCAATACTTTTGAGCCATGGCCCAAAGTTTCCCAGCTGTGAGAAGAGACCAAAGGCATCCCGCCCCTGGCTCTGCTGCAGATCTTTGTTTAAGGCTTTTAAGTTTTGTATGCTTTTGTGAATTGATTCAGAGTGGTCACTCAGATTCATGCAACACATCCCATCAAAGTCTTCACGTCCATGTCCCTGTGCTAACAAGAAAAATCAACAGCAGCTCAGTTCTGTAGTGACGCATGACGGACAGAATTGACACCGGCTAATAAGCCAGAAAGAGCAGTGTTTGGAGCATTACTTTCTTTAGCAAGGCAGCAGCCTAACTTATTAAGTGAGTTAAGAGCATGTACTATTCCTACAGAAGAGATTAGAGAAGCAAAAATGTGTTGTGCTGCATTCCAGAACTCAGCCTGAGAGTTAGTCTGCTGTGAGTTCTGCGTTACAATCATTTGACACATGTTGGGGTTGCGATTGTGAAAGTTGCCCATTTACAATTTTCATTGGCATTATCACAGCTAGTTGTTTTAAAAGCAACCCTTGAGCTTCCCCATGCTCGACTTGTTGTTGCAAAATATTCTGAAGCCGATCAATAAAGTTAGTATATGACTTTTTAGGACCCTGCAAGACTGTGGCAAATGACTCACTAGAGGCTTGCCCAGATTCAGGTATCCTCTGGACTGACTTAATAGCCATCTCCTTAATTTGCAAATAGTTGTCCCTGGGGAATCGGCATAATTATTTTCTCCAGCCAACTGCTCATATTTGGCTGATACAACATTGGACATGCGATACTGACGCCCAAATCCCCTTGCTTAAGTGCTTCCTGCTTGCATTCCTGCCACTGATCCCCCAGACCCCCTTTCACCCTCCCCAAAAACACAGTCATCGGGGGGGGGAGGGGGAGGTCTGGTTCCTTTTCCGGATCTATAGGACCTGGATCAAAAGGTTTATCAGTGTCAATGGAATCACTGTCCGAGTGGTCCTGTTCCTGCACTTGGTCCTGTGCTGCGAGGGCCACTGCAATCTGTGACAGGAGCTTTGGGGGCAGAGGAGGTGTGGACAGAGTTGCCATCATTGGCAGTATGTTCAGAAGAGTCGCGCTGTCAGTGGATCTTACAGCCTCCCCTGGTTCAGTGCTCGCGCTGTTGTTGGAATTTACAGCCTCCCGTGGTTTAGCACTGTCAGTAGAATTAGTCGACACTTGGCAAAGAGTAGCCAGAATTTGCCACCAAGTTGATAAATGCATTCCTGCCGCAGAGTCCCCCTCCGCAGCAGTATCATACAATCATCTGCCGACCGCTTGCCAGGCAGGAATTTGCAAAGTGCCATCAGGTGGAAAGTCCGGCACTTTGTCATGGATCCATTCTAACAGAGTCACTAGCTGTGGACCCGTCACAGCTCATTGCTGAGCTGCAAGCAGCCGTCGCAATACGTCCAGGCTGCGCTGTTGATCTCGGGATAACTTCCCTCCCATCGTTCCCGATGGCTCACTTCCTTCGTAAGTGATGGGTGCATAGAATTTTCTGTGGATCCTGGTTCAGTCGGGCTACGCCACCAGTTCAGGCTCCGTGAGCCTCTCTCCTTAAACCCCACTGTGGGGCGCCATTTTTGGCGTACGGGGCACGGACTTTGCAAGGATGGTGAAGCAAAGACCTTTATTGTTGGTTAGTTTTCTAAGTTCATACTCTGTACACGTGCCGCTAAAAGCTTTATTATTGGTCAAACTACTGTCCACGCACCCAGCCGCTGTTCACTATAGGCTACTCTCTGCTGTTCATGCTGTTTCCTTATCTTCTAGAGGTGAGATCACATTCCTCCTTTGTTTCTGTCTCATCCGGGTTGCTTCTCATACTCCCTTAAAGTTATTTAACTCTTTGCTGCAGGTTCTCAGCTGCACATCGTCAAAGCAAGGCCACAGCTGCACATTGTCAATGTCAAACAACCCACTGTCTCCGTTCCCTACAATATGTAATCAAACTAGTGACTTAATTATGGGTTTGATAATACCCAGCTTGTAAGTACTGGGTAGCAATCCCTCAGTAACAATTGGGTGTTATGTGACAGACATTCCTAAGGAAGCAGAAGCTACTTTGTAGTGTTAGCTTGAGCATAGCAATGAGGGTGGTGCTCACCCTTTTCACCAAACGCCTTATTCCTGTTAATTCCTCCAGTTTTCTCTCTTGTACAGTCAAGTTAGCCAGGGAGAATTGCTAGTGCTCTCATCTGGTGCTTTCTAGAATTGCTGTAAAGAAATGTGTCTATTTGTTTGGTTCCCTCATCAGTGCTGCTAGTGTTAGTCCAAGGTGAGTAAATTACCAAAGAATAGATAATAGGTGTTTGTTCCTAGTCTCAGTTGTTTGTTTTCCATATAGATCCATTTTTAGGATTCATTGCAAGAGTGCCTAGTGATCTTACTGGACTTAATCTGCCCACAAAGGTTACATTCACACTGTGGGTAACTTGTGAGGGGGACTCCTGAACTTCATTATGGGGATATATTTGCTGCCTCCATTTCAAATCTTTGTCAGCTTTTTGTATCTTAAGGATTAAAATACTTGTGTATCAGTTATTCTTCTCCAGAATTTCATTCTCTTCCTTCATCTGAGCACTTGTTTTGTATATAGCTTGCAGCTGCAGAGTTAACAGATTAAAGTTATGATCCAGCTATATCTAGTGATGGTTTAGTGTCTTAATTTCTGCCCCTCAGATGAGAGGCACTTACTGACCTTGTGAATTAATGTCCCTCAACTGGTGCAGATGTGAAATAAAGCAGGCTTGCCCAGACCCTTCATGGAGGTCACCTGTTTTCCTTGTTTGCCAGAAACTAAGAACAAACTGGCTCTCAGTTACTGCATCTTGGCAAAGCAGCAGCATCTTTCAGCAGATGGGTGGGAGCTCTGGGATCTATTTGTGGTGGTCTAAACCCACTTTTCCAAGGTGTCTGAGGTTCTTAATTAGCTTCTGTTGCAATTGCTGCTATGACTAAATTACTGAGCTGGGGGTATAGTTCATTCCTTGGAATGCTGCAGAGGTGTGTACGATACAGGCAAAGCTGATCCTCTGGTCAGCCTATGCTGAACTCTGAACTCCTATGCTAGCTAGGCATATGCTCTGTAGCTTAAAGCTAAGTGAAACCCCCCGTGTGCGTTGCTGGCCACAGAGCCTATGGTGTGACCTCAACTTAAAATGCATTTCTGAGTGTTGTAGTGCTTTTAGTAACTTCGTTGAAAGTCTCTGAAGACAGACACCAGGAATTTGTCAGTGTTGCAGACAAGGGAGAGTGGAAAGGAGAATACAACCACATCTTGTCTGAAGGGATCTCCTGCATATGGTCTCCCTTGCCTCTGCAAGCAGGCACTTTGGTGTGTGGTGAGGATGGGCAAGGGGGCATGAGAGGAAAAGGTGAAAGACCATCAGTGTTTGGTATTGCTCTCAGGACTCCTGAGGAATTTAAAAACATAGAGGAGATACTTATTCATTGCTCAGGAAGTACTTGTGAAAGGGCTTAATCCAGAAACTTTTTCAGAGTGATCAAGTAGATATCCCTGTCATTCTTGTTTCTCCATGTTAATTTTCAAGGATCTAAATTAGGAAGTATCTTTTTGCTTATGATGCTGGGTTTCTTTATCAAAACCATGTGGTACTTGGCTAATTAGAAAAATGCCCGTAACAGAAAGGAATCTTCCAAATTAAAAATTGTCATTTTCTAACAGCCTTTCCCTCTAGTATCCTGCTGGGAGCAGTATGGTTTAAGAAAGTGCACACAGATTTAAAACAGGGTGCCAGGGTTGGCGGGCTTGAGAAAATGTGGGCTGTCTGACCCTTGCTGTACCAAAAAAAAACCCACTAAGTAAAACACTTGATTGTATACAAATTCTGATCATTAGACTGAAACTCAGAGGGTGTGTATGAACTCTTGCAACAGTGTGATGTCTCTGTAGTCCTAGATGTTGATTCTTTGACCTCAGAACAAAAATCTAGGAGTCAATATGTTGTTTTCTTAGGAACTGCTTTTCTAGATTCCCTTATTAAAAGGAAAAATTCAGGTGCTGAATCTTAAAATCTCATTAAACTTGTACTTTTTATTTGCTCATTCACCTGGTCTCTTTTTCAAGGCCTCCCACAGTCTCAGGGTATATAAATCACTGACTCGTCCAAATAATACCAAAATGGACCAACCAAAGATTAATGTGCCTTCCTCTTCTAGTAACTTGATCTTTGTAAAGTTATCTCACATGCTTGTCACTGGTTTAGGTCTGGGTACATGCATTGTCTTTTCCTTAGATGTACATGTTGAAGTCGTAACAGGTTTGTACTGTTATTTGTGACTTGTTCCATTTGTTTTAGGATGTGCTATAGACACAAATAAATGCACTGGTTTGTCTTGGGATCAATCTTACCTGTGACATCTATCAGTGCTTGTTTGTATTTTAATGTGTACACAAATGCCGGATCTTCCCCATTGCCTATGTTGTATATGATGCACAAGCTACACAAGGTGTTTTAAAATGTGAGGTGATCACAACTTGTTGCCTGAGTATAGGATGTCTTACAGTGAACTTTTAAAATGTTTTTTTCCAAATATATTTAATAAGAACCAAAGACTTGGGAGGGGAACAACAAAAAAATCAGGACTTGCTGGCTTTTGTTCTGAATCCAGGGTCTGATGTTTGTTAACAACTCTTGCAATTGCACCTGTTTAATAGAGCCTTTCTCAGCTTGCTGTTTCTGTCATGAGCTCTGCCAGAAACAGCACTGGATCCCAAACTATCACAGAAGCTGTCAACTGAAGTGGTAACAGCTCTCTCCAAATGTTACAGTGCATGTTTTTAACTGTAAGGTAAAACTGTTCAAAATTATTGATGCAGCTTGCAAATGGAACAGTGGGAAACTGCAGACAGTATGTGAAGCCAGCCTGTCTGCACATGGAGCTCAGTGTTCGGAGTTACCTTGTAAATTGTTTCCCCTCTCTGAAAAGTGATATCCCCCCCCCCAGAAGACATTACACGTTTGGCTTTGTTTTCTGAATTGGCAAAGGATATCTTTGTTCTTAAACTGACGTCTGGAATTTGGGCTGAGTTTCAGTCTCTTATGCAGATAGAGGATGGTGCGATTGATACAAGATATCCCTTCCCAGCTGTAAGGTTAAGTTGTTCGTAAAAGCATGGAAACAGGAATACTTCACTTGCTGTGGCCTTCAATGGGCATGCATATCCATAATTAACTGAAGTACAGTATTGTATTCTGTTGATCCTTGAGGCTACCTTTGTTTTTAGAATCAGTATGATTAGTCATCAGTGTATTTACATGGTTAAGGAGCTCTAAGGTATGTGTATTACCTGTGCTAACTGTATCTGTTCTATCTCTACCCCAGTGCAGACTTAATCTGGAGTTCTCTTTAGTTTTTGCTAACTTTGGAGTTTCTTCAAATTCGGTAAGGTCCTGTTTTTATCACAGTCACTTTTCAGAGTAGAATGGATTGGTTTAACTTTGTTTTGTAATCTTTAGCACCTTCCTCTTCTTCCATTTCTTCCTAGTTCACCTTTAACAACCAGTTCAAAGCTGCTTGCCTAGTCTGAAAAATAGCAAGTCATAATAAAAAGAAAACCTGTAGTCTACTGTAGAAAGATCACTCTGTGCTTTTACCATAAACTTTAGTGGCTGAGTGGCTGCCTCAGAAGTGGAGACTCCACTCCTGCGCAGTCTGCAGAAGCTGAAATTCTCTCGCATCTGTGTTGTACGGTGGGTGTCAGCAGATCAGGAAGTGGACATGCCCTGCATCTGCAACCAGTGTGTGTGTTAAACTGATCAGTGGTGGTTTAGTCAACCAGAGAACTGGCATCTTTGACTACTACTCAATGTTATAACTAAAGATTACATTGAGGGCAAAAACAGGAGGGTGCACCAGTGACTTTCTGCTGACTTGATCCCATTTAAAGGCTTTCTCCACAGACTTTGTCTTTTGCATGTTGGGTGGATTATGAAAAAACTGTGCTATAGTAGGGCTATGAGCTAAACTAACCCTGTGCTCCAAAGGCAAAAGTTATTATAATGAGCTTTGGTCAGCAGTAATGCCAAAGGCTGGCTGC
This sequence comes from Falco rusticolus, assembly GCF_015220075.1. Lineage (NCBI taxonomy): Eukaryota > Metazoa > Chordata > Aves > Falconiformes > Falconidae > Falco > Falco rusticolus. Next base: position 8,920,070 of record NC_051209.1, on the reverse strand, counting down.
GCTCTGAGACGAGCTGGTAATGGAGTGTTTGAGCAATGGAAGCCTTGAAGGTTTGTTCCATCATGCCTTATGCTTATGTGACTGCAGATTAGTTGCTCCCAGAGCTTGTGAAACTGCTAGTCATCCCTCTTCAGATGAGATGTGAAGATGGTGTGGTGAATAACCAGTTTCCTCAGTGGTCACTCACTCTTCCCCTCATCACTCAAGATTACCAATGCACTTGTCTCTGTTTTTCTGATTGATTATGACTAGTGTGCTTTACAGCTGCCACCAGCCACCTCCATGTGCTTCCTGCTGAGATGATAGAGTGAAAGGGCCTTGTCTGCAGCCCCCCTCCACCTGGTTGGTTGTTGAATCAGCATGAGCTGTACATGCAGGGGTATAACAGGCCAGCTGGGATTTACAGCTTCAGTTGGCTGCTTTGGGCTTCTCTCACAGTGCAAGTGTGATTGTGGGACCATTACAAAAAGGTCTGGATGAGTAACTTCTAATGGGCTCTGTCACTCTTGTTCAAACTGCTGTCTCTCCATCCTCAGCCTCTTGTCCCAGCATCATACCCATCTTGCTACCCTCTACCCCTTAGGACTCAAGCATGTTCCCTGTCCTCTAACAGCTTACTAGTTCAGTTACCAGTTCTGCAAAGCCCGTGGGCATCTGTTTAAGCCCTACTGCAGTTTACTCTGGCAGTAACATGCTGAATTGGGGCCTTGCTCACCATCTCCCTATTCATTTGACTCAGCCTTGGATATCCCTGGACTGGTATCCCCATTTCATTCTGAAAGGCTTTACTCCAAATTCATTCCTGCTCCATGAAGGAGTTGATTCCTGTACTGCTGACTATTTCAATTTGGTGGCTTTTATTTATCTTGTTGTTTATTCTGGGGTTCACTGCATATGTACAAAATCCTACAGACTTTCTCAACTCCCCTGAAAGTGGTACAGGGGGGCCACCCTGTGAGGCATCAGAATTATTTGTCTATTTCCAAGGTGCACAGAAACAAGGATTTCTTACACAAATTTTAGGGAGGAAAAGTGGCTATGTACACACAAGTGGAAAGGTATCTCTGGGTAGAATAGATGAGGGAGCAGTTCAAGAATTTTAAATAGAAAAACAGTAACTGAGGGATTTTTTGTTTGGTTGCTTTTTTTTTTTTAAAATTGCTTTAACAGGAGGTTTGTCTATGTTCTAATTAACAGAAAGTTGCAATATAAACTGGGGGGTTCTGTTCATCGATGCAAAATGTGCCTCTCAATGCAAAAGTCAGTCTGTCTGTTTGCTATGGAAGAAGTTTAACTGAAATTGATTTTATTTGTTTCTTGCTCTTATGTGTAATCATCCACACAAGAGTCCCTACTGGTCTTTCCCAAGCACCATACAGCACTATCCCAATTTAAAACCAAAACAGGAATTGCATTGAGTAGTGGAACCTGCTGAACTTCCTTGGTTTGAGGGAGACACTGGAGAGAAAAGTCCAGGTTCCATGTGTTCTAAATACAACTTTAAACCAATGCAGCTACTCTCAGATCAGCAGCACTTCCTACCTTTCCCTCCATTTAGATGGGAATTTAAAAGTAAACCCAGCAATATGTGATCCAGTTGATGTGCTTGCAGGTAGAACATGGGGTTCTTGAAATTTGAGGATTAAAATTTCTCATGTGGAAAAGTCGGTGTGGGTGCAAGAGCTTGGATCTTGGATTACAGCTTTTCTGCCAGCTTGCTAAATGCAATCAAGTACTCTGGACTTCTGAAGAAGACTGGTAGAAGAGCTGTGAAGGTGTAGGATAGAAATGATCATTTTAGGTCATCTGTGTGTTGCTTGACTACATGGACAACGTAACAGTGATTTTTACAGACTGCTTTCCATGTGTCAGTCACAAATAACTCTTAATTTGCCATTTGGAGGAAAACTGTTAATAGATACATTTCCAGATCAAATTAAGAGCCTAATTTTCCATCTTGCATTAGCTGGGTTATTGTGTTTACATGCCAGAAAGCTGTTGCTCTCTGAAAAAGCATGTTAGCGTGTAGTGGAATGAAGCTGGGTTAATTAGCATTGATAATATACAACTGTGGGTTGGCTTCAGGGGTGGCGGGTTGGCTTCAGGGGTGGCGGGTTGGCCGATGTAGATGAGGTGCAGGTGTGGCTGGTTCTGTTAAGTGGTTGAGAGCCAATGAAGAGAGGCAGCTGAAGAAGAGACAGAGAGAATAAGCCTGTCTTGGGTGAGAAGGGACAAGGAGAAGGCAGTAGAGGGATTAGCATGAAGAGTATGTTGGTATGAGGTGGTGAAAAGACTTTGTTATGGCTTTATAGCTTGGAGATTGTTGTGATATTAGTGTATGTGGTAATGGCCCATGCACTTTTTAAATATTTAAATCTGTACATTATCACCTGATTATTGTTAACCGTGCTGTGGTCTGACAAATGGGTCTTTTACTACTGCCCTGTTATATAGATAATTGTAATTAACTGTGGTTTGTTTTTTTCCACTACTTGAAGTTGTGTGGTCTGAAAATTGGTGAACAAAAAGTATTTGTGCATCTTACTATGGGTATCTCTAAATAAAATATATTTGTATAGTGTGTTGGCTTGGCTGATGGTTTTTTTAATTTGCTAATCATCCCACTGCAAGTAAATCCAGAGTAGTTTGAGAGCAAGTGGGCATGGGTTTCTCCCTGTAACGGTTCAGCCTCTGTGTTGACATGATTGATTCAAAAGAAACAGAGTGAACTGTTGTTTACCTTCACCAGTGAGTGGATTGATATTCCAAGGGCAGGTTCTCAGCTTATTACTGTTTTTCATACAGAGAACAATCCTGTTCTCTGTACAGCTGCAGTAATACTCCTTGCTTCCATAGGAAATGTATCTAATGGTGGGGTTGGGACTGTTCCACTCTCCAAAGCATCTACTTTCTGGTTTTTTTCTTCTGGTAGCTGAGGCAAGTGTTTCCTTTTAACCACTTCAATTTTCTAAGAAGGAAATACCTCTTAGAAGTGTTGGACAGCGCAGATGCCTATAGGTACAGTTAGGTATAAGGCTAAGGGTTTCAGGAAGACCTTCTGTACCAAAACTGCAACTGTAGCACTAGATCTTCCACCATATTTTCATCGCACAGGAGAGTGAGGCCTCTGTCCAGCTGTCCTATTTCCTTGCCTAGATTTGGGAAGGTTATTTTTTGGAGAGGATTTCTTCATGATTGGCCTCAACCTAAGGTGGTAGTTTCCATGGTTATTGACAAACTGCGATGTTGTATGCAAGCTATGGGAGACCATGTATCTAGCTGCACCATCTCTGCTCCCTGTAGTAGGCATTACTGATGGTTGTGGATGCTGGAAGAGGAGAGTCTAAAAGGCATATGAATACTGTCCTGGTTTCAGCTGGGACAGAGTTCATTTTCTTCTTGGTGGCTAGTGCAGTGCTGTGTTTTGGATTTGGTGTGAGAACAGTGTGGTCGGGGAGGGCTGGAGTGGCACAGGAAATTGGGAGGGGACGCAGCCAGGACAGCTGACCTGAACTAGCCAAAGGGATATTCCATACCTTGGGACATCATGCTCAGTATACAGACTGGGGGGGGGGGGGGGGGGGGGAGTTGGCTGGGGCTGCTGATCATTGCTCAGGGACTGGCTGGGCATCAGTCAGCAGGTGGTGAGGGTGACTAGTTTTCTCCCTTCCCTTTGGATTTCATTCCTCTCCCCTTCTCCCTTCTTTTCATTATAATTGTTATTATTGTTCTTTTTATTTTATCTCAATTGTTAAACTGTTCTTATCTCAACCCTGGAGTTCTTAATTCCTTTCTGATTCTTCTCCCTACCCCCCTGGGTAAGGGGGGAGTAAGTGAGTGGCTGTGTGGCACTTCATTACCAGCTGAGGTTAAACCACAACAGTCCTCTTTGGTGCTCAACGTGGGGCACAAAGGGTTGAGATAACAACAGGTCTAATCAGACTGTGTTAGAACAAATTGTAGTTGGTATTCATTGGATTGGATTAATAATCATTGGCCACAATGCTGGTTTATCTGCTCTTGAAGTTGCTGCCCATGGTCTCAGGGTTGCGTTATTTACTTGCAGTATGTTTTCCCTGTTGGATTGTTTGTTTCCTTTGGGACCTGGGCTAAAGTTATCATAATGTTGCAGTATATAGGGCTGGCTTACAATATGATGGACTTGCTGGTTATGAAACTAATCTGGTCTGTGTACTAGGTGGTGGTGTCACTCCTGTGTGCCACATGGTCCCTGGGGAAGAATGCCAACAACTGTACCTTTGGCTTTGTTTTCCCAGAGAGTCGACCTATGGGTGGGGTCTACACCTCCTCCTCCTTCTCCCCAGGGCTAATTACTGAAGCATTTAGGATTTTAGGAAATTCTGAATATCTTTGGTCCATTGGAAGCACCATAGTGCAGGTCCTGACCTTATTGCTAAAAATAGTGAATGTGGTTTTCACCTCCTGGACCTGGTAGAGATTTAAGTGACCAATTGTAACTACTGTAGCCCCTATGGCAGAAACAACAGCTGCTCCAGCCCCTGCAGCTGCTCCAATCCCCAAGGCAGGTGTTGGGGCTGCTCCAGCCCCTGTGGCAGGCACTGTAGCTACCTTGGCCCCCACACCAAGTGATGCAGAAGACAAACCCGTGTCAGTATCAGTGGCCCCTATACAGAAGAAATGGAGATGGAAAGCAGCTGGTTTGGGAAAGAGGGAGGATGAAGCAGGGCCATCACAGGATCAGAATGAAGAGGGTGAAGAAGAGGTAATCTCTTGATGTCTATCTCTGAATGAACTGCGGGATATGCAGAAAGATTATGCCCGTCAATCAGGTGAACACATTGTCACCTGGTTGCTTCAATGCTGGGATAATGGAGACAATAGTTTGGAATTAGAGGTTAGGGAAGCCAAGCAGCTAGGATCACTTTCTAGGGAAGGGTACATTGATGGGGCAATTGGAACAGGGACACAAGTCCTCAGCCTCTGGAGGCGACTCCTGTCAAGCGTTAAGAAAAGGTATCCCTACAAGGAGGATACTACATGTCGCTCAGGCAAGTGGACTGCGATAGAGAAGGGTATCCGGTACTTGAGGGAATTAGCTGTGAAAGAGATGATTTATTATGATCAGGATGGTGCACAGTCACCCACAGATCCCAACAAAGTCCTATGCACATGACCCATGTGGTGGAAATTGGTACAGAGCATGCCATCAGCATATGCCAACTCATTGGTAATAATGGGTTGGAAAGACAATGCACCAACAACAGTGGAAGTGATTCACCATCTCCAGGACTACAAAGATAGTGTCTCTTCCTCCATCATCTCAGCTGTGGAGAGGCTGGTCCAGCGACTCGACAAGGATACATCCCACTCTCCACCTGTACATACCCACATCTCAGCTATCAACTGTAAACGTCCTTCTATTTGGGAGGGAGAATATAGGAGACAGATACACACCACGGGGTACCCTGTGGTTTTAACTGTGGGACTATAGAGAGGACATGAGGAGGTGGGATGGAAAACCTACCTCAGTCCTGGAGGCACGAGTGCGTGAATTAAAAGGAAAAACAATCACAAATAGGAGTCCTTCCAGGAAGGTTGCTGCTCCAGTCTCCAGAGGACAGTTTTCCAGACAGAGTATATAGGGCTGACTTGACTCTTGATCCTGTGAAAAGGAGTTCTAACCCATTCTGACAAGACATAAGGGAGCAGAACTACTCCATGCTACATCTGCTTTGCACCACTTTGTAGAAGAATGGCTGCAGAAGTGTGGCCACAGAATCCCTAAAGATCTGTACAATCCAGGCCTGGAATTAGAATAGGCCTGGAATTAGAATTGTGCTGAAGTTCTTGTGCTGAAGTTAACAAGAAAGTAGCCTTGATCTATTCTTGAATCCTGAGACCAAGTAACTTCGTTGTGCCAACAGGCCGTGGCTGTAACAAGCTGCAGCTGTTAGGGAAGACAGGTGCAAGGCCAAGGGAGATAGGGAGCGGAATGGGAATAAAGGGAGTAGCAAACCGCAAGGCTAAAACATAGCTAACGGAAATAGCTGCATGGACAGAATGCTTGTTCTAATCATGATAATTAGTGGTGTGAGAGCAGCGCGCGCTTAGGGGCTAATAACCAATTATATTTTTGCTTTGGGAACATGCTTGTGTATCGAGTCTATATAAGAAGTGTTAGAAGCTAATAAAGATGAGCAAGATGCATAACTCATATTGAGTAATTTCTTGACTCCGGCGGACCCTTCTCCCAACACCACTTGCTATTCTGGTGGGGAATCCTATGACCAGGTTTAGAGGGACCCTGCCTCCAGCCAGATAGAGGACAGGGATAACTGGGTTTACTGGACTGTGTGGATCCAATGGCCTGACACATCAGACCTACAGGAATATAAAGCTCTAGTAGATACAGGTGCACAGTGTACTTTAATGCCATCAAGCTATGAAGGGGCAGAACCAATTATTTCTGGAGTGACAGGGGGATCGCAACAGCTAACTGTATTGGAGGCTGAAATAAGCCTGACTGGGCATGAGTGGCAAAATCATCCCATTGTGACTGACCCAGAGGCTCCATGTATCCTTGGCATAGACTATCTTAGGAGAGGGTATTTCAAGGATCCAAAAGGGTATCGGTGGGCTTTTGGTATAGCTGCCTTGGAGATAGAGGAAATTAAGCAGCTGTCTACTTTGCCTGGTCTTTCAGAAGACCCCTCTGTGGTGGGGTTACTGAAAGTTGAGGAAAAGCAGGTGCCGATTGCTACTACCACAGTGCACTGGTGGCAATACCGCACCAACTGAGATTCCCTGATTCCCATCCAGGAGCTGATTCATTGACTGGAGAACCAACGAGTGATCAGCAGAACCCACTCACCCTTTAATAGCCCCATATGGCCAGTGTGAAAATCTAATGGAGAATGGAGACTAACAGTGAACTATTGTGGCCTGAATGAAGTCACGCCGCCATGGAGTGCTGCTGTACCAGACATGCTAGAACTTCAGTATGAACTGGAATCAAAGGCAGCCAAGTGGTATGCCACTATTGATATTGCAAATGCGTTTTTCTCGATCCCTTTGGCTGCGGAGTGCAGACCACAGTTTGCCTTCACTTGGAGGGGTGTCCAGTACACCTGGAATCGACTGCCCCAGGGGTGGAAATGTAGCCCTACCATCTGCATGGACTGATCCAGGCTGCACTAGAACAGGGTGGAGCTCTGGAACATCTGCAGTACATTGATGACATCATTGTATGGGGCAATAGAGCAGAAGAAGTTTTAGGGAAAGAGGAGAAAATAGTCCAAATCCTTCTGAAATCCGGTTTTGCCATAAAACAAAGTAAAGTCAAGGGACCTGCACAGGAGATCCAGTTTTTGGGAATAAAATGTCAAGATGGACGTTGTGAGATCCCAATGGATGTGATCAACAAAATAGCAGCTATGTCTCCACCAACTAATAAGAAAGAAACTCAGGCTTTCTTAGGTGTCATGGGCTTTTGGAGAATGCACATTCCAAACTACAATATGATTGTAAGCCCTCTTTATCATGTGACCTGAAAGAAGAATGATTTTAAATTGGTCCCTGAGCAATTACAAGCCTTTGAACAAATTAAATGAGAAATAGTTCAAGTAGTAGGTCTTGGGCTGGTTTGGACTGGGTAAGATGTGAAAAATGTGCTCTACACTGCAGCTGGGGAGAATGGCCCAACCTGGAGCCTCTGGCAGAAAGCACCAGGGGAAACAGAAGGACAACCTTTGGGCTTTTGGAGTCGGGGATATGGAGGATCTGAGGCCCGCTCTACTCCAACTGAAAAAGAGATTTTTGGCAGCTTATGAAGGGGTTCGAGCTGCTTTGGAAGTGATTGGTACTGAAGCGCAGCTCCTCTTGGTGCCCCGGTTACCAGTGCTAGGCTGAATGTTTAAAGGGAGGGTTTCCTCTACACATCACACAACTGATGCTACGTGGAGTAAGTGGGTCACGCTGATTATAGAACAAACTTGGATAGGAAATCCCAATCGTCCAGAAATCTTGGAAATTATTATGAACTGGCCAGAAGGTAAAGATTTTGGGATGTCACCAGAGGAAGAGAAGGTGACGTGCTGAAGAATCCCCATTGTATATATAATGAACTGTTGGACCACGAGAAGCAATATACCTTGTTTACTGATGGGTCCTATTGTATTGTACGAAAGCATCGGAGGTGGAAGGCGGCTATATGGAGTCCCCTATGACAAGTTGCAGAAACTGCTGAAGGAGAAGGTGAATTGAATCAGTTTGCAGAAGTGAAAGCTATCCAGCTGGCTTTAGACGTTGTTGAACGAGAAAGGTGGTTGATACTTTACCTTTCTACTGCCTCATGGATGGTGGCAAATGCTCTGTAGGGGTGGTTATGGCAATGGAAGCAGAGTAATTGGAAATGCAGGGGTAAACCCATCTGGGTTGCTGCATTATGGCAAGATATTACTGCCTGGGTGGAGAACCTGGTTGATAAAGTACATCATGTACACGCTCACGTACCCAATAGTCAGGCCACTGGGGAACATTAATGCAACCAGCAGGTAGATCAGGCAGCCAAGATTAAAGTACCTCAGGTAGATTTGGATTGGCAGCATAAAGGTGAATTATTTATAGCTCGGTAGGCCCATAATGCCTCAGGCCATCAAGGAAGAGATGTAACATATATGTCCTGGTTTCAGCTGGGACAGAGTTAATTTTCTACTTAGTAGCTGGTGCAGTGCTGTGTTTTGGATTTGGTGAGAGAACAATGTTGATAGCACACTGATGGTTTTGGTTGTTTCTGGGTAATGTTTATACTAAGTCAAGGACTTTTCAGTTTCTTGGGCCCTGCCAGCCAGAGGGCTGGAGGGGCACAGGGAATTGGGAGGGGACACAGCCAGGACAGGTGACCCGAGCTACCCAAAGTGGTATTCCATACCATATGATGTCATGCTGAGTATGTAAACTGGGGGAAGAAGGAAGGGGGGGTGGACATCTGGCATTATGGCGTTTGTCTTCCCGAGTAACCATTATGCATGATGGAGCCCTGCTTTCCTGGGGATGGCTGAACACCTGCCTGCCAATGGAAAGTAGCGAATGAATTCCTTGCTTTGCTTTGCTTGCATGCACGGCTTTTGCTTTACTTATTAAATTGTTCTTATCTCAACCCTGGAGTTTTACATTCCTTTCTGATTCTCCTCTGCATCCCTCTGGGTGAGGGGGAGTGAGCGAGCAGCTGCATGGTGCTTGGTTGCCAGCCAGGATTAATCCATGACACCTTTCTATTGCTCTGTGCAGAACATTGAAACTCTAGATATTTCTCTTTTCCTAAGCAAAGTGGAGCAGCCCAGAGCACAGGACAAAAAGCTTTCCCTGGAACCAAATGCACTCAAAGTACAACAGCAGCAGCCTACTCTATATGCCCCAAGAAAACAGAGAATTTATATTTTTTTGGTCAAATCCTGTTTATACAGTTAAAAAGCTAAAGTTGGCTTTCTGTGATTAACAGGAAAGAGATGCTCCTACAAATACATGTGGCACGTCATCATTACTCCTAGAATTTCTTTCCTGGAAGAGAAAAAAGTCTCTATGAAGTGGTTTCATCAGAGAGTAATATCAGAATTCGTTATAGCTGATTAGATATCTACTGGCATCCTTGCTGGCCCAGCTGCTGCATGGCATCCAGTAGCCCTCAGCAGCTGGAAGCAGTCTGCCACCACAGCAAGCAAGGAAATGGACTGTACTTTCCCAGGTGTTTTTCTTAGTGCTGACCAACCATTCTTCACCTTCCTGGCTCCAAGACCTCTTTTAGGGCTCATATACATGGAGAAATTATCCAGAATTGCTGCCTAGGTGAATATTTACCTAGAACACAGCAGGTATATGGGGAGGAGTTTTACAGCAACAGTGCCAGTCTGTGTCTCCCCAAAGGCAATCGTAAATCTAGTCACATCCTTTCCAGTTGTCTAGAATCTCTGAAATTTCTATTGTAGATGAGTCTGTGTGCCTAATGTTCAACACACACCAGGCACTGCAGTGTATCTGTGGAGAGAGGAAACCCCTGGAACAGGGAAATGTGACAACACAGGAAAAAAACACAGGCACCGATTACAGAGGCTGCAAATCTTTCTGCTGAGACTTCAGCATCCCTGGAACATGACCCACACTCTGTTTATGTCTTTGGCACAAACAGTCCAAGCAACTGTCAAGATGACCTGCACTTAAGGTCTGTGGCTTCTGTCTTACCTCCCCCAGTTTGTGGTACACCTTAATGAAGAGGGAAAAGTAAGACTCTCCATGCAGGGCAGTACTTTGGAGCAGCTGATCAGTAGCTCCCAAATGCCACGTTGGCCACATGGTCCCTTGAGCCTTGCAGGGGGTTGAAGCCATCCTGACATTTGTTCTTCCAGATGAGGAGGCTTGGAGAAGAAACTGAGGAAGTTGGGAGACAAAGCACGGAGGTACATTTTTTCTAATACACTATGAACTTGCTCACTTTCAATCTCTGACAGAATGGGCTGCCCTTGCCCAAAGAACAGTTCAAGCACTGTGTTCCTGGCATCTCTTAATTTATTAATCCATTTACTGGACCTTGAAAGCACCTTGCACTGGGAAAGACTATCCCGATCCTCCATTCAGAAGTGGACAGGATGAGTACAGCTATGGCTAGGAAGAACAAACAGAACCAGTATGAAACTATTCCCATAGTGCTGGAGCTTGGTTTGGCTTCCTTGTTCTCCAATGGCAATGCCACCAGCTGGCAAGAGCTGAGATCCCAAGTCACAAAGATCAGAAACAAAATACACCCAAGGGAAGCGATGACAGCCAAGCAAACCTGCAGCAGCTGCACTGGGAGTTGGAGGCATGCAGCAGATTGAGTGTTGAAAGGGGTGCACTGCCACCGTGTTTGTAGTGTACAGTAAAAGCAGTCAATACCAGCGTGGACCTGCTGCAGCTCCAGGACAAGGAGTGCAAGGGATATAATCTTGGTTCCACAGCCAGAAATGACACACGCACCAAGCACAGCCAGTGAGAAAGCACTGAGGGAACCTGGACTGTTCAGTATAAGGAGTGAAGACTGTGGCCATGAACCAGTTAAAAATCCCTTTCAACAAAGAGATGATCTGCCCCACAGAAGGGAACAAACTGCTTCATCTGCACAGTGAATGGGAAAGCAAGGGGACTTGCAAGACAGATGATGGGGCAAAATAGGTGAATGCTAGAATTAGCTGCTGGGGGAGGATTTGGACTCTTGCTGAGATTTAAGCTGGACACACATCTAGGAGGAGCTTGATGAGTACTGACTGTCTTGGTACTTCCTGAGGTCCTCAGCCACCCCAGATCCTTTTTGGTCCTGCCAGTCAGCTGACAAGTCCCACACCATCTGAATGCTGTACTCGATGGAGCATCTGATACAGCTGGGGAGTTAGTAATCCTCATGGCCAGAGCCCTTTCTATAGCTTAAAGTAACTGTCCCTTTACTCTCGCTTTCTTATGAGGCTTAGAGGTAGAAACAAAAGCATCAGCCCGGCAGGGGACCTGTTCTGTGTTAAGGAGGAGCAGCAGCAAGCATGACCATCTAGGAATAGAGCACAGCTCATGAGCAGTTCGCCTCCAGCTTCTACTCTGAGGGGTTGGCACAAGCTCATCCAAATCCATGGCTGTGACAGAAGGCAAGCCAGGAGCCAAAGGTTGTACTGCTACCAATGCCTTCTAGCCTCATCCCACCACACATCTAACTCATCATCTCCTGCATGTCTCCAGGGCCATGGATATATATTTTTTTTTTTTTTTTTGCATCTCTCAGCTCTCAGTTTTGGTATAAGGCTCAGTAGGAAGACAGTATAGTATTATCCAGGGGGTGGGGAGGAGAATTGGAAAGGAATGCAAGATTCTAGGGTTGAGATAAGAACAGTTTAACAATTGAGATAAAATAAAAGCAAAAGAACAATAATAATAGTTATAATGAAAAGGAGAGAGGAATAAAATCCAAAGGGAAGGGAGAAAACTAGTGACACACAATACAACTGCTCACCACACACTGACTGATGCCCAGCCAGTCCCTGAGCAACAATTGGCAGCCCTGGCCAAACCCCCACCTCCCCACACCCAGTTTATATACAGAGCATGATGTCCCAAGGTATGGAATATCCCTTTGACTAGTTCAGGTCAGCTCTCCTGGCTGTGTCCCCTCCCAATTTCCTGTGCCCCTCCAGCCCTCCCACCAGCAAGGCCTGAGAGACTAAAAAGTCCCCAACCACATTGTTCTCACACCGAATCCAAAACACAGCACTGCACTACCAAGAAGAAAACTAACTCTATCCCAGCTGAAACCAGGACAGTATCCACCCTTTATTCCATACCATTTACGTCATGCTATGTTTTCCAATATGTAATCACCTCTCCTGTCCTTTATACATAAACACACAGATCTCATTCCCTCAGTCTATGGACCATCCCTCTAAAGTCCATTGAGTTCGTTTAGTCCATGATGTTGGGCTCCATCTGTTATAACAGTCTTTCTGGGCAGGGAAGATGGTAAGAGGTGTTGGATTGTTGCATGTCGAAGCCAGTTCTATTACAGCTGCACTTATTTGGTTTCACCAAAGTTTGTGTTGGTGTGGCAGTTGGAAACGAGTCAGGTTCAGATCTTCCAGTCCAAACTGGTAGAGATGGGCACCACGATGCCCAGCATACTAATAGGCATATAGAAGTGACAATGTACAATATTATGTAACAATTATCATTACACAATTCAATTCATTGGTTATTTTCACCTACAATCAAATCCCCTTGAGGTACATATTGAACTTCCCCATCCTCCTGCATTACCCACCAAGTGCACACAGGTCCTTGAGCAAAAACAATCCCACAAATAGGTTTGCCTTTGCCTGAGGCAGGAATGACCCAGACTGTTTCCCCAAGCATATTTTTAAGGTGCACTACAGGAACTTTATCCCCCTCTACAGTACACAAAAGCTTTGACTGGGCAGGGCCAGCTCAGCTGGCAGATACTCTGGATTGACTAACCAGGTGGCTTTTCCTAGACGTGTATCCCAGTGTTTGAAAGTTCCACCACCCATTGCTTTCAGCGTAGTCTTTCACAGTCCGTTATAACGTTGAATTTTCTCAGAGGCTGGTGCCTGATAGGGAATGTGATATACCCACTCAATATGACACTCTTTGGCCCAAGTGTCTATGAGATTGTTTCAGAAACTAGTTCCGTTGTCCGATTCAATTCTTTCTGGGGTGCCATGTCGCCACAAGACCTGTCTTTCAAGGCCCAGGATAGCGTCCTGGGCAGTAGCATGGGGCACAGGGTATGTTTCCAGCCATCCAGTGGTTGCTTCTACTATTGTAAGCTCATGGCACTTGCCTTGGTGGGTCTGTGGGAGTGTGATATAGGCAGTCTGCCAGGCCTCCCCATATTCTTATTTCAGCCATTGTCCTCCATACCACAGAAGCTTTAACCACTTGGCTTACTTAATTGCAGCACGTTTCACATTCATGGATTCCCTGTGCAATAGTATCCGTGGTTAAGTCCACCCCTTGATCCCAGGCCCATCTATATATTGTCATGGTTTAATCCCAGCCGGCAACCAAGCACCACGCAGCTGCTTGCTCATTCCCCCCTCACCCAGAGGGATGGGGAGGAGGATCAGGAAGGAATGTAAAACTCAAAAGTTGAGATAAGAACAATTTAATAGGTAAAACAAAAGCCGCGCATGCAAGCAAAACAAAATAAATAATTCATCACCACTTCCCATGAACAGACAGGTGTTCAGCCATCCCCAGGAAAGCAGGGCTCCATCATGCATAATGGTTACTCAGGAAGACAAACGCCATAATGCCAGATGTCGTCCCCCCCCCTTCCTTCTTCCCCCAGTTTATATACTCAGCATGACATCATATGGTATGGAATACCTCTTTGGGTAGCTTGGGTCACCTGTCCTGGCTGTGTCCCCTCCCAATTCCCTGTGCCCCTCCAGCCCTCTCGCTGGCAGGGCCCAAGGAACTGAAAAGTCCTTGATTCAGTATAAACATTACCCAGCAACAACCAAAAACCCATCAGTGTGCTATCAACATTGTTCTCTCACCAAATCCAAAACACAGCACTGCACCAGCTACTAAGTAGAAAATTAACTCTATCCCAGCTGAAACCAGGACAAAAGTGACTACATGGATGTCTGGCTCATCTGACATGGATTTCCCTGTCACCTTTCTCAACTTACTAACATACTCCTGGAATAAGAAATAGAGAGATCAAGTTATATCCCCGAATGCTGGGTTCCTATACTCACTGAATGACAGAATAGTTGAAGATGAAAGGGGCCTTTGGAGATCGCCTAGTCCAACCCCCTGCTCAAAGCAGGGTCAGCTAGTGCAAGCTGCCCAGGACCATGTCCAGGCAGGTTTTGAATATTTCCAAGGACAGAGACTCCACAACTTCTCTGGGCAACCTGTGCCCATGTTTGACCACCCTCACAGTAACAACACGTTTATGGTTAAATGGAATTTTCTGTTTTTCAATTTGTGTGTCATGACTGGGCACCACTGAGAACTCTGGCTTAATCTTCTTTAGTCACTGCCATGAGATAAAGTACTGATAAGATCCCCCGAGCCTCCTCTTCTCCAGGCTAAACAATCCCAGCTCTCAGCCTGTACCAGTATGTGAGGTGCTTCAGTCCCTTAATCATCTGTGACCCTTCAGTGGACTCCCTCCAATATGCCCATGTCTGTCTCGTATTGTGGAGCCCAGAAGTGGACACAGCACTCCAGATGTGTCTTACCAGTGCTGAACTGGTGAGAGGAGGGGAAAAATCACCTCCCTCAAGCTGCTGGCAGCACTCTTCCTAATGCATCCTAAGATGTTGTTGGCCTTTGCTGCAAGGGCACATAGCTAGCTTGTGTTCCACTTGTCCACTAGGACTTCCAGGTTCTTCTCTGCCAAGCTGATTTCCAGATGGTTGACCCCAGCCCACAGGGGCATATGGGGTTATTTCTTCCCAGGTGTATAACTTCACATTTCCCTTTGTTGAACTTCATGAGATTCCTGTTGGCCCATTTCTCCAGCCTGTTGAGGTCCCACTGAATGGCACCACAACCACCTGGTGCATCAGACACTCCTACTGGTTTTGTGTCATCTGTGAACTGTCTGAGGCAGGACTGCCCCACTGTCCAAGTCATTAATGAAGGTATTCAACAGTACTGGTAGCAGGACCAAACCCTAGAGTACACCACCAGTGACTGGTCTCCAGCTAGACTGTATGCCACTGATCACAACCCCTTGAACCCAGCAGTTCAGCAAGTTTTCAATTCACCTCACTGTCCATATACCTAGTCTGTTGTGTTGGGTTTGTATGGCAAGGTTTTGGTAGCAGGGGGTTACAGGGGTGGCTCCTGTGAGAAGATGCCAGAAGCTTCCCCCATGTCCAATGGAGCCAACACCAGCCAGCTCTGATGGACCCGCTGCTGGCCAAGGCTGAGCTGATCAGCAACAGCAGTAGCACCTCTGTGACAGCATATTTAAGAAGCTGAAAAAAACCTGCTGCACATCAGCAACCAGAAGAGAGAGGAGTGAGAATATGAGAGCAACAACTCTACAACACCAGAGTCAGTGCGAGGGGGGGGGGTGGGGGAAGGTGCTCCAGATGCCAGAGCACATTCTCCAGCAGCCTATAGTGAAGGCCATGGTGAGGCAGGCTGTCCCCCTGCAGCCCATGGTGGAGCAGATATCCACCTGTAGCTCATGGAGCTTGGGCAGCCTGCGCTGGAGCAGGCTTCTGGCAGGACCTGTGATCCCACAGAGAGAGGAGCCCACGCTGGAGCTGGAGCAGGTTTGCTGGCAGAGCTTGTGACCCTGTAAGGGGATCCATGCTAGAGCAGTCCATTCCTGAAGGGCTGCACCCTGTGGAAGGGGCCTATGCTGGAGGAGTTCTTGAAGACCTGCAGCCCATGGGAAGGACCCACATTGGAGAAGCTCGTGGAGAACTGTCTCCCATAGGAGGGACCCCATGCTGGAGCAAGGGAAGAACGTGAGGAAGAAGGAGTGGCAGGGACAACATGATGAACTGACAGCAACCACCATTCCCCATCCCCCTGCACTATTCAGGGGGAGGAAGTAGAAAAATCAGGAGTGAAGTTGAGCCTGGGAAAAAGGTAGGGGTGAAGGAAAGGTGTTTTTAAGATTTGGGTTTATTTCTCATTATACTACTGTTATTAATTGGTAATAATTTAACTTCTTCCAAGTTGAGTGTTTTGCCTGTGACAGTAATTAGTGAGTGATCTCCCTGTCCTTATCTCAACCTGCCACAGTGCTATCCAAGCTAGCCAGCTGCAACAAGGCTTTTACTGCCCCATACCAGCCCTCTCATGCCTTGATACCACCATCAGTCTCACACAAGGTTTCAAAGGTTCATCTACTGTCCATGCTGTTTCTTCAGCCCACCTCTGCTGCATCCAGATCCTCCTTCTCCTGGCTCCTCTTCCAGTCAGCCTCCTCTCATCCAGGCCCCCTTCTTCTCCCTGGGCCACTCCTTGTCTCTCCTACACCCAAAGCACACCCACCCCCACACACACTCACTCACTCTCTCTCCTTCCTCTACTTCTTCCAGATCCCACTTTATCCAGGGCCCCTCTTCCATCCCCCTTAGAGCTATTTAACTACTTAACAGGAACCAGCCACAGCTGCACCTTATCCACGTCAGCCAACCCACTGCCCCTGAAGCCAGCCCACAGCTGTATATTATCAATGTAAATTAACCTGCCTTCATTCCTCTATAATTCTTCTACATTGACCCACAAGCTTTTCATTATATTTTCTCTCCTCTGTCTGGTTGAGGTGAGGAGAGGAGTGATAGAGCAGCTGTGGTGGGCACCTGGCATCCAGCCAGGGTCAAACCACCACATCTGTACTTCATCAATTTGTCTCTGAGGCTGTTCTAGGAAACACTGTTGAAAGCTTTGCTAAAGTCAGCATGAACAACATCCCCTCATCTCCCCAGTCAGTCGTTTAATTGTAGAAGTTGATCAGACATGACTTCCCCAGTGTATATCCATGCTGACTACTCCCAATCACCTTATTGTCCTCAATATGTTTGGAAATGGCTTTCAGTACTATTTGCTCTATCACCTTCACAGGGACTGAGGGGAGGCTGACCAGCCTGTAGTTCCCCAAGGTCTCTTAAGCTCACTGATTTGTTCCTGCCATTGCCAGTTGCTGCATCTACAAATGGCCCTTTTATAATTTAAAGCAGATGACTGACATTTAACCAGTTGGCAAATATTCTTGGACATGATATTCAAAACTCTCCTAAAATATATCACGGGATAAAAATGCTTGTAATTTATCCTAAGATGAAGTTTGGGGGAAAACAGCAAATGGTGCAACATCCAAACTTTGACTTTAGAAATCAATTACAGGAACATTTACATTATCTGGAGTAAGGGAGGGTTGAGATTCCACTAGGCCCATTAAAATCCAGCTGATAAAGGCAGATGCTCTGTAAGCACTGCAAGAGGCGCTGTGCAATATGGTACAAGGATGTTTAAAAGTCTCTAGCAGGGCATGAGGATGTTGATGTGGCCCAGTAACTGAATTAGCTTTGCATTTATGAGACAATGCAGCTGAGCTAACCATTCATCTCAGAATGAACTAGCTCTGCATGTAAACAACTGGTGTCTCTGGTTGATAAACCTTGAGTTGCCTGTAACTTAAATTAAAAAAGGAACAGATAAAACAAATTCCTCTACATTTATTCTGATATAAGTTGGTATAAGTTATACCAGCAAAAGGATTTTTTTTGCTTCTAAGAACTTTCAACCTCTTAAAGAACAATTCCTAGCAATCATATTGGCCCACTTGTAGACAGTTTTAAAAGCACTAACAGATGATTATAAAAGTAGAAGTGTTCAAAAAATGCCTGCTTCTTGTTCCATGAAGAAGCAGGATGCTCTAATAGTGTCACAGTGGGACAGAAGAAATAGCTGGTTGTTAGCTTATGGACTGACTAGTGCAAAGTAACATTTGGCAGTCAGAAATGGTTTTCTATCACCAAGCCCTAAGGTGTCTACACCCAAGAGTTCATAGAAGCATAGAATGGTTTGGGCCATAAGGGGCCTGTGGGTTGGAAGGGACCTTTAACAATCATCTAGTCCAACACCACCCCCCCAGGTTCTTTAAGAGCTGGCCAGGGAAACTTCTGGCTTCATGGAAATAATTTTAATCTTTGGAAATTTTAAGAGGCTGGAAGCATGACACTGTTTGAGCAGGGCACAGAGGGGTGACCAGATACCTTGATGTCACAGGCAAAATAATGGAAAACTGATAAGGGACTTTGTTAATAGAGAATTCAAGGCTAGATATACAGTTAATTCCAGGCAACAGGATTGTGTAGAAAATAAGTCTGTTTAACAAAACCCTATTTAATTCTTAGAGATTGTTTAGCTGATAAAGGTAACAGTAGGCACATCACAATTAAATCAGGGAGTATGACAAAACAAACTAAGCACTCACCATTAGCAGAGCATGCACTACACAGATTACAACTGCCAGCATCCTCCCCAAAACAGGTGTTTATAACGAGGCTCTACAGGATCAATATCAGGCTCAGATGTGTTGAACTGTCTCAGCAATCTGGAAATAAGTACGGTCACCATAAATAAATAGTTTTGTGAAAAAGGTTGGAGGTATGGAAAATAACAATGGAGTTAAGGTGGTTGTACAGATCAATTTCAGGTTCTGGTCACATGAAAATGCATCACCTTATTCATACAGCCAAATTACAAGGTGAGAAAACTTGGACCAGGGGCCACAGGGAGCACCTACAGAAGAGGGTATGTCTCCAGGCACATACCGACTCTAAAGGACGATCAAGCAGTCCAACATGAATTCCCAGGATGATGCTGAGACATGAGGGACTAACGCAGCCTGTGCATGTTAGGGATTTTAATGGCCTGGGCTGTATGAAAGCTAGATACAATGATATCATTACCCTACCTTCAATGCTGTGAATTAATGAACGGCATCTATATCAGAAAGGTTTGCTTCCACAACTGAAATGGCAATCCCTTTCAAATACAAATGTTGCTGAAGCCTTGCTTCTGCATGCATATTAACACAATATAACATATTGGATCCCATTTCTAGACAGCATCTTTAAGAGTTTCACCCCAAGTCTAAATGCAGCAGCAATCCCTGGTATGCCCAAGGGTAACATCTCTTGAGACAACCTCACTTTGCATCCAAGATTTTCAATTGTTCCACTATAACTAGAGAGAATTCCTAATTGCCTGCAAACTCAACTCTGAAAGCCAAGCTTGGTTTCTTTGTGCAGTCTCTCATTGACAGAGTCTGGGTATGACTGGATACGTTGTCTTTCTGAGGCAACTGGAGTATGTTTTAGAGAAAGGTAGTGCTGTTGATGGAGGTGTTATGGGTTGAGGCTGTAAGAATAGTTTGCAGAGAAGAGCAGTATTTTTATTAGACCAGGTGACGCAACTGGGGGGAAAAACAGGCACAAAGAAAATACAAACTTCAGACTAAATAGTGAAAAACTGCTCTGAACTTCAGCTCAGTTGGACTAATTGTCCGATGAGTCTGAGGGGCAAGGGTTGGTAGTCTGGAAAGTAGAAGAGAGCATTAGCAAGAGGAGGGAAGATACACAGCAGCCTGAGCCTGTGAAGAATAGATGATTTTCATTTTTTGTCTGTAACACAGAAGAAGAGCAGACTTCTGAACCAGGAACAGGGTATATTTTTAACACAAGTGGTTTCCCCCCACTCCCAAATGTGACTGGTAAGTAGAATGCCAAAGCACCAGAACAGTGGTTTCCAGCCTGTCGTACATAGACTGCAAGCTATTTAAGAAATCTGCAGTAGGTAACTGAGAAAAGCAATCCTGAAGTAATCTTAATCATACAGTCTGGCAGGATTTGCACCTGCACTGGATTATTCTTTAGTATTTGGAAAACTGAAAAGGTAGCAAATCCTTGTAACAGCAGATAAAGTCCTGACATAGGCAGCAGATATAATTTGCCTGCCAGGCTTAATCAAACCCTTGCTGTGTTTAGTGCAGGGTCTCCTCTCCAAGCCTGATGTACTGAATATTTGGAGCAAAGGCCTGTGCCCCCGAGCATCCATCAGTTTATTCCTTTAGCTCTCCTCTGGAAGCTTTGGCAGTGAAATATGACATTTTCTCATTTCTATTTACTCCATGTACAGCAGAGAGGAGTCTACAGTGCTTTTGTCCTGGTATCCTTGTCTAATTTTTTCCTATTCCAAATGCTACTGGGCTAGATGCTGTGTGATATTTGGAGACACTGAATAGTGAATGCTGTACCACTTATCTAAAGGATGACGCACCTATGTTTAGTTAAAAGTCGGGAAATGTCCAAGGACCCTTATTGCCACATGACGGATGCATAGACTGCTAAGTCCTTGGGTTGGTTTTCTTTAAAAGGGACATTTTGCCTTAGATTCCTGTTGTACATGCAACGTGGCAAAGATGGAGACTTTAAACATGACCGCTAAGGAATAGAGTCTGCGTAGAGACAACTCCTCAAGGACATTGTCCAGGCACAAGATATGTTAATGTTGTTAACTTGAAGATATACTAAGTCCTTGGATGGAATGTGCTAATTGTCCAGGTGTGAGATATGTTAATGAGTTCACGGAAAGTTAATGAATAGACATGAGTGACTTGTATAAAGAGGGGGCTGAAAGGTTCCCTTGGTGTGCATGACTTTGGTGGAGCGATCCCCCATGCACCCAGTGCTGCCGAATAAAGATAACCTCCGCTCACTCAAATATTGGTGACTGATTCTTTAAATCAATTTGGCACCCCAGGTGAGACCTGGTCTGCTCGGCTGTGGGACCCATTGAGAGCGGGGACTCCCTAGGGTACCCCCGGGGATTTTCCCGGACGGGCTCCTCGTCTCATCTGGACCACCGCAGGAACACACAAGGACTCAATCTTGCGGAGCAAAGGTACTATCTTTATTCAAATATTATATTAATATTATATTTAGAACAGTACTGTTTTGTTCTGGATATTTCTGGTTCTGGGGACCGGTCCATCTATAAAGCTGTCTGTAAGGCATAAGATTTCTGTGTGCTTATGCAGGGTGGCGTATGCCAGGTAGCTAGCACAGCAGGCATACAGCTGATTCTGATCTGGTAATTTATGTTTTAGTCTGAAGATTAAAACATCGTGTAATTTGAAGTCAATCCATATACATAGGATTGATATTCGATTCGGTTCTGGTATTTGTTTCGATATTGAGGTAATATCGGAACCCTTATTCTGTTTTAGTGTTTGTTTCGATATTAAGGTAATATCAGAACTCTGATTCTGTTTTCATATTTGTTTCAATATTAAGGTAATATTGGAAATCCGTGTTTTAGTCGGAAGACTGAAACGTTTGATAATTTGGAGTCAATCCGTGTATACAAGATTAATAATTATAGGATTAATATTAAATATTATACTTACTTTATGTTGGAAATGTGAGAACATTTCTGTATAATATGAATGTTGGTGTGTGAGTACTGTTTTGAGCATCCGAGGGGTGAGTGTAAACCTCTATATGTTTTAAAGTGCATATAGTGTAATAAATTATTGAGTATATGTTGGGGGTTGCTGCTAAAAGAAAAAAATTCGTCTCTGAGCAGTTACTCTGTGCTGTTTTGGCATCAATTTGGCGAGCCAGCCAGGAGAACTCTCCACCAGTGCTGGAATCCAGGGGCCTGGGGACCCTCAGGGCCCCCAACTGCATCTTCTGTCGGCAAGACTCCCCTACCCCTCGGCTTCTCACACAAGTGGACAAGGACTTCTGCACAACATAAAAGGTATTTATATTTATTCTTTGTTTTGAATATTTGATTGTCTTAAGATTTGGTTTTACCCCATAAGATGAAGGACCACAGGGTTGAGAAGAAGGGACGCCTTCTGAAAAGGGTAATAGCCCTATTTGATTGTCTTAAGATTTGGGAAGCTAAAAACTTCCTTTAGGTTGTCTTAAAATTTGGGGAATTCCTAGAATGTAACAACTGAAATAGCGCTCTGTGTCTTGTTTGTTCTATGTGTTGTCTTGTTACGTGTTCAAAATTGGAGTTATGAAATGTATGTTGGAAAAAAAAATCTGGTAATTCTAGGCAAATAGCTGAAAACTTAACACTCTGCTTAAGGCCAGAAAAAATTAGAATATGTTTTTTGGCAATTGTTCATTGAAATGCATACTTTGTGTGATAACGCGAACTGTCAGCGTTCCTAGAGTTGTATGTAAGCGCACGGTACCTTGTAATATACTGCCCATGTGACTGACGGCTGTCCGGAGAGTGTGATGTGTGTGAGTGTCACTGCGAAGCAAGTGAGGAGTCCCGATCTGCGTGTCTGTGTTCCCCGCAAGGGGCCGGCCAGAGACGGACGAGCGATTGAAAAATCAATTTATGAAGTGTTGGAACGCATAATTGGAAATTAAAGAGGGAGACTATGGACAAAACATTAGAACTAACATCATTTGGAAAAAGCACGAATTAACCTCTGCCCTTAGTGTCGTAGGTGCTGTCTGTATACTCGAACAAAGGGTGGCAAGTGTCTAAGATATATTATCTCCTCGCAAAAAAAAAAATTAATAATAAGAATAATGAGACCAAGAAATAAGGCTAAACAGAGGTCTTGAACTGTGGTGTGTGTTCTGAGATAAGTATGGTGACTCCAGTAATAACTAATACATTGTAGACAAATACCAGACTTATTATGAAGATGGGGGGCAGACTGAGCCAAGAAATAAATACCAAAACACCCCTGGGATGTATTTTGAAGCATTGGAAAGAATTTGGCGGAATTCCCGGAGGAAATTTGAACAAAAAGACATTTTAAAAATATTGTCAGAATTCGTGGCCTTTGTATACATTAGGTGATGGTGAAAGATGGCCACTCTGAGGAAGTCTTATATTACAACACAATTTTAGAGCTTATGCTGTTTCTTCGTAGAGAACAAAAGTGGGATGAAGTAATGTGTGCAGATATGTTTGTGTGACAGGAGGAGTGCGGGACTAACACCACCTGATCTTTGATTATGGCTCTAGAAAAGGATAGGGAAAAACTGAGACCTAAACTAGAAAGATGTTCTTGTTGAAATTTTTGTGTGTTTAAAAAAAAAAAAAAAAAAAAGGAGCTCAGGTTGTGGTTCCTTCTGTGGAGCAACCAGAATGAAACACGTTGTAAGATAAAAAAACTTGTACTAATGTATGTAAGATCTGAAGGGGTGGGTGGGTGTGTGGGGGGGTGTGTGGGGGTGTGTGTGTGTAGAATCAAAGACCTTGTGAAAGTGTTGGGGTGAGTTTGTACAAACCCCCGTACCAGTTCGAAGGTGCGGCTGAGTCATGCAGGGTGTTTGCTGTTTGTCTGCAAAGGCATGATATGTAAGAACACAGGCTTAAAGCAACAAGGAGCAGATTTGCATTCAGGGTAAGAAAGAGTCAAAACAGAAGTGCTGCTGCAGAGGCAGGCTTGTGTAACCTGCAGAGCAGGAAGAGCATCTCCTGCCCCGAATCCTTCTGCTGGTGAGGAGGAGGGGGTTGCTGTTGCTGACAATTGAGCAGAAGGACCTGGAAAATGTTACCCCAAGTGCTGCAGCATTTGAAGTACAACAGGACCGGTAATGGCCCCTCTAGGGCAGGCAACGGGTCTGAGGAGAATAAAGGTGCATCTTTGATGGGGAAATTTAGATGTTTGAAAGTTGGTTGTGAAAGACTTATCAGGATGATCTAATAGAACTAGATAAAGGTTTGAGTTGATTGTTACTAGATAATCGTGATGTAGAAAAAATGAGGTGGAATTTTTAGTGATTACAAAACCAACTTATTTGATGTTAAACTTCAGTGAAAAGAATTTGTTACAGTTGTGGGAGCTGCTGGCCACCAGGAAAACATCCTGAAACCTTTAAAGTACAAACTAAGAAAACAAATAAGAATGCCAAATTCACCAAAATCTTTGTTGGGATGAGATTTATTAGAACATCTAGACATTTAAAGAAGGAGAAATGAAAACAAAAGTTAAAAATGATCAAGTGATTGAAATCTTGAGCTTATCTTTAATTCAACAGAAAAGTGGAAAAGAGGACCTCCCTGAAGTAAAAGAAATCTTTAACCAGGTGTATCTGGAAATAAATTCCAGGTAAGGCAAAAAAATGCTTTACCTGTCACAGTAAAAACGAATAAGCGGGAGGCCTGCCTAGTTCAGGTAAAACAATATCCCTTGGTCAGCAAGGCTGTGGGGGATACTGGCAGAAAAACTGAGATAAAATACACTCTGTAGTAGTTCTACTAATGTAAATCTGTGTGTTTTTCCATGACAGTGACTTGTTATGGGATGTGCAGATGAAACTCTGCATTGACAACAAAGTACAAGGAATAAGGTTGGTCAGGTGCCTCCTACCATAGTCAAGGGCAAGACTGGGTTGGCCTCTGTGTTTGCCACCAAGAAGAATCTTGAGCTCCGCTGTTGGCTGCAACCCAGTAGGCATTGAGCGGTGGGAACGTATGCCATGCCAGACCTTGATGTGAGGAATGGCCCCCTCTGTTATAAGAGGGTCATCCAGGAAGGAAGAACATAAGATGACCCATTGAGGCACTGATTTGGAAATTGGAAACCACCTGGCCGACCATGAGGCCAGACAAGTAGCAGAGGAGGTAGGAAAGGAGGAATTATCCTTAATACCAGATGGTAAAATCCAAACTGTAAGTACAGATCAGCAAACAAACTATTCTAAAGAAGACCTAAAGCTAATTCAGGACATGAATGGTAAAGTAAAATTAAAATAAGTGGGATTATTTGGCAGATGGCCGTATAGTGGCACCATCCAATTTAATATGGACCACAGCCCTAACAGAACATAATAAAACTCATTGGGGAGCTGATACGTTATATAAAAGTCTAAATAAAAAACTGATAGGGCGAAACTTATATACTGTAATAAAACAGGTGACTCAGCAATGCGAAGTGTGTTTACGTAATAATCCCAATGTAGCAAATAAAACAAAACTAGGGAACATTAGTAGAGGAAATTATCCAGGACAACAGTGGCAAGTTGATTTTTCCAAACTCCCAAGAAAAGGGGGGTACCGATATTTATTACTTATGACTGATACGTTTTCAGGTTGGCCAAAAACTTTCCCTTGTTGAACAAATAAAGCAAGAGAGGTAACGAAGGGATTGTTAAATGAAATTATCCCCCGCTTTGGGGTTCTGGCAACAATCTCTTCTGAAAAAGGCTCACACTTTTGTGCCAAAATAATACAAGTACAGTATTAAGAATAGATTGGCAATTACACACTCCTTATAGGCCTCAAGCAAGTGGGCAAGTGGAAAAGAATGAACCGCGAAAATAGGACAAGAGACAAATCTAACTTGGCCACAATCTCTTCCCTTGGTATTATTAAGAATACGAACTAAACTGAGAACAAAGGAGAATTTGAGCCCTTTCAAAATATTATACGGGAGACTGTACCAGTTATAATTTGCTGGAGAAGATTTAAAGCAGTTAGGAGAGGGATATTTGTGTGAATACGTGAAGGCCCTCCAGAGACAACTAACAAGGGCCAGAGGATTAGGTCAACCAGTCCATTCCTTTAAATCTGGTGATAAAGACTTTTTCAGGGAAACCTTTGGAAGAAAAGTGGGAAGGACCCTATCAGGTGCTGCTGACAACCTTCACTGCCATCAAGATAAGAGAACAACCAGCCTGGATTTGCTACTTGTTGATAAAGAAAGCTCCTGAAAAATCATGGGCCATTACCCCGGCAAGACCCATGGGACTACAGTTCTTTAGATCGTAATTATAATAGGGTGATCCTCTACAAGAAGAGTGGAATGGACCCTATTGAGTATTGTTGGCCACCTTTACTGCAATCAAGATGAAGGAGGAACCTGATATTGACTGGTTAAGAGAGACACAATGGACTGTCAAAAGAATCAGGGAATATTTGAGTAAAGTTATTCTGGTCTTGATTGTAACAGTTGAAAGGATTTTAGAAACTGAAGCATGGGTAAACAATACCCATCTTCAAACATTGCAAATGATTGTTAATGCCACGAAAGCTAAGGAATGCTGGATATGTACCTCTCTTCCTAAAGGAGGCCTGGTAACACCCCTGTATGGGGTGGCCTCTCAAAACTGGAATTATCTTGATGACAAATGGCCTACCTGGCCAGACTTTTGGAAAAAGCCAGGCGATGGTGGAGGATTGTGGCGAATGAAGAGACGGGACGCAGCTTGATGCAAGCAAATGTCCATTTATTGTACACAATCACGAGTTTATATATGTTTTCAGAACCTGCGTGCTTTAAACAGATTGGTTCTTTAAGCTAAGCATTACATACTAGGCAATCCCTGATTGGTGGTTAACTACCAGCAATTAACCACAAGGTGTTACCTTTCCTTGGCGCCATCCATCTCCCACTCCCCTGTGCTCTGCAAACACGCCTCATCATGTTAATTGTTGTCTAGACAAGCTCGAGCACATTCCCCTCAGCTAACTGATTGCCATGCATGGTCCTAGTTTGCAGACCCTCCTGCATCTCCCCCTTCCTGTTGCACAAAAGAACCCCTGAAACCAAGCAAAACCAAGGCACATGTAACAGAACAAATAAAAAACCAACTAAGACATATTATCAATGTCAAAATAACCCACTGTCTTTGTTCCGTACAATTTTACAATTTCCCCTTTTTGTTTTTGAACAGCTAGTACCAGGTTTGCCATGTTCTGCAGGGCCCTTGCAAACATGACAGCAACCAAGGTAACAGCAAACAAACAATACTGCCAATTGAGTGAATGGATGCCAAAAAGGCTGACATTTTCTCAGATTTTGATAACATGTTGCTGCAATGGGGCGCCTAAAATCCACGCAGCACATACCATCCAAATCCTCACAGCCATGTCCTTGAGCCAACAACAAAAAGCAGTGGCAATTTTGACTCACATTCTGAACTGCCTACCAAACAAGGTGATTTAACTCTTTAATGCTTTCCCTGCTGTTACTCTGGATAAGAGAAGAACCGCTGCGACACGTTCCCATCATAGCCTCCTACTACATTAGCATCTACAGAAAGACAATTATCGACATTCAAAGTGTAAACAATATCAGCTTCTTTTGGATTAACATTATACATAGGTGGAAGGGCACACCAAACAAGAACTGGTTCAGTCAAAAAGTTTGAAACATCGCATGCCTTCTCTGAACATACCTCTGGGGTCATTCCCATCATTCCCTCTCTTTTTTATGCAAAGAGAAACACTTTTACCATAACAGAGAAGCCCCTATTTACATCTCTGAGCCAGGACACAAACCGCAGCTGTATGCTCCACCAGGCTCAGGGCAGAAATCATTCATGTAGTTACATAGCTATATATCTCTACAAGCGTGCAGACACCTATTAAACACTAGATAACCATGTTTATCTTTCCTATTCTCCTTCACAATACCCAGCTGTTCTCTCATCTCTTGTTAGGTCAAATATTCTCCGGTTTCCTCTCCTATCTCTCTCTTCAGACATTCTCTATCCTCCTCTTTTTTGCTTGTTAATTGCGACGAGGCAAAGGGGGTGTGTAGCTGGGTGACCATGACCTGCTTTATTTTACAATCAACTAAACACTGAATACAGAAAAAAAAAGGTATGGGAGACATAAAGCAAACATCAATAAGGTGGTTAAAGATAATTATAATAAATCCTGTAATACTTTTGAGTCATGGCCCAAAGTTTCCCAGCCGTGAGAAGAGACCAAAGGCATCCCGCCCCTGGCTCTGTTGCAGATCTTTGTTTTAAGGCTTTTGAGTTTTGTATACTTTTGTAAATTAATTCACAGTGGTCACTCAGATTCACGTAACACATCCTATCAAAGTCTTCACACTTGTGTCCCTGTGCTAATAATAAAAATCAATAGCAACTCGGTTCTGTAGCAACATATGATGGACAGAATCAACATCTGTTAATAAGCCAGAAATAGTATTTGTAGTATTACTTTGTTCAGCAAGCTAGCAGCCTAATTTACTAAGCAAGTTAAGAGCGTGTACTATTCTTACAGAAGAGATTAGAGAAGCAAAAATGTGTTATGCTGCATTCCAGAACTCAGCCTGAGAATTACAGTCTGCTGTGAGTTCTGCGTTACAATCATTTGACACATGTTGGGGTTGCGATTGTGAAAGTTGCCCGTTTACAATTTTCATTGGCATTATCACAGCTAGTTGTTTTAAAAGCAACCCTTGAGCTTCCTGATGTTCGACTTGTTGCAAAATATTCTGAAGCCAATCAATCAAGTTAGTATTAAAGTTAGTGACTCTCTAGGACCCTGCAAGACTGTGGCAAGACTCCCGCATCCGGACTGCCTTAATAGCCATCTCATTCATTTGCAAACAGTTGTCCCTGGGATACCTTGCCTGAGTCACAGAATCGGCACAGTTAATTTTCTCCAGCCAACTGCTCATAGTTAACAGCAATTCCCCGATTAAGGTTTTCAGTCAAGGCCACTACACATAGCTCACAAATATCAAATAACCACATCATATACTGTATCAGTTAGTACCATACAAAGCAGTAACTTCCAATCATGCAGTGTGAGTGTATAAGGCTCTGCCATCACTTCAAGAAGGGACATAGCAAATGTATTATGAATCCTCCCTTCCCGCACTGCTTTGCTTAACTCTTTAACAGCCTCGTATTGCACAGGCTGCCACTCTGCA
Organism: Falco rusticolus; assembly: GCF_015220075.1. Lineage (NCBI taxonomy): Eukaryota > Metazoa > Chordata > Aves > Falconiformes > Falconidae > Falco > Falco rusticolus. Next base: position 8,891,356 of record NC_051209.1, on the reverse strand, counting down.
GGTTGATTTGTCTGACAAAATACTGAACATGCCATAGCGACTCCCAAAACCTATCACTGAAGTGTTTCCCACTTGCATTCCTGCCACCAATCCCTCAGACCCCCTTTCACCCTCCCCAAAAATACAATCAATGCATCAAGAGAGACAAGGGGATGGGGGAAAGGTCTAGCTCCTTTTCCAGATCTATAGGACCTGGATCAAAAGGTTTATCAGTGTCAATAAAATCATTGTCCGAGTTGTCCTGTTCCCGTGCTTGCTCCTGTGTTGTGAGGGTCGCTGCAATCAGTGACAGAAGCTTTGGGGGCAGAGGAGGTGTGGACAGAATCGCCATCGCTGACGGTGGAATTTACAGCTTCCTCTGGTTTAGCACCGTTAGTAGAATTAGTCCACACTTGGCAAAGAGTAGTCAGAATTTGCCACCAAGATGCTAAATGCATTCCCGACACGGAGTTCCCCTCCGCGGCAGCATCATACAATTGGCTGCTGTATGTACACACTTTCATTCTTTCAAAGTCTCTAAAGTTTCTTGGCTGCTCACCTGTCTCGATGAATACAGGTGTTATCCTCGGGGTTTAGGTTGTCCGCCTGGTCCAGACAGCAAGACAATCGTTCAGCCAAGCCGTCTCCTCCGGAACGCAGCCCTCTTCCATGAGCTGTCTTTTTTCCGTCCTTATTCTTCCAAGGCTTCGGAACACCACCATAGGGGTCACCATTTGAGGAGATTGAGGCACGGACTCCCAGATCTGACTAGAAGACCCTTCATGAGTCCATATACGTCTCTTTCTGGGGACGAAGCCTGATTCCCCGTTACGGATTTCCCACAGCTCACCTCTCAACTCCGGAGGGATTTCTGGCCGGCTCCTGCTTCCTTTCAGCAGATCATTCAAAGTTCTGTGGGATTCGCTGCATGTCGCTCAGATAGGCGATTCGAGAGCCCTTCACGTTAGATCCTTAAACGCATCACGTTGGGGTCACCAATTTGCGGCGAATGAAGAGACGGGACGCAGTTTAATGCAAGCAAATGTCCATTTATTGTACACAATCACGAGTTTATATATGTTTTCAGAACCTGCGTGCTTTAAACAGATTGGTTCTTTAAGCTAAGAATTACATACTAGGCAATCCCTGATTGGTGGTTAACTACCATCAATTAACAGCAAGGTGTTATCTTTCCTTGGTGCCATCCTTGGTGCCATCCGTCTCCCACTCCCCTGTGCTCTGTAAACATGCCTCATCGTGTTAATTGTTGTCTAGACAAGCTCGAGCACATTCCCCTCAGCTAACTGATTGCCATGCATGGTCCTAGTTTGCAGACCGCTCCTGCAGAGGATATTGCCTATTTTATGATAAAACATACGAGTTGCGTCCCAGATTTGATTTACAAATATCAAACCTAACCACCACAATATTTATGAAAAGTGATAATAACTGTCGTTGAAAGCTCGAAGCAAGACAGGGGGAGCATGTCCTGGAAACCCAGGGCAAAACATTTGTTCCCAGTCTGATGGGTGGAATGATTACTGAATGTATACATAGACCAAAATAATCAAATTGAAACAGATATCCATAAGATATGGAACAGGTTTCAGATCTTACATGAAGTTACTAAAGATGATTTATCATGGAATTTTAAGGCCATATGGGACAAATTAACTTTGTGGTTACCTAATCTGGAATGGTTAAAGCATGCTTTTGTTATAATGCTCATTGTAATAGTTTTAGGTATACCAATATGTGTATTACTTCAATGTTTTGTTTGGTGCTATCAAAGAATGATCATAGGGTACAGTGATTTTTTTATAGTTGTAAAAGAATTTACAATAGTTGTTAGAAAAGGGGGGAATGAATAATGGGCCATGTATGATTTATTTAAAGATCAGTGTGCTCATGTTCATCTGAGGAGACCTTTATTGTTGACTTGAGGATGTACTAAATCCTTGAATGGGTGACATAGGGAGTGTGCTAATTGTCCAGGCACAAGATATGTTAATATTGTTAACTTGAAGATATAATAAATCCTTGAATGGGAGTGTGCTAGTTGTCCAGGCACAAGATATGTTAATGTTGTTAACTTAAAGATATACTAGGTCCTTGAATAGGAATGTGATATGGAGAAATAGTGTGAAATGGGGATAATGGACATGGATTGTGATTGTATGTGTCTGCTTAAGGAATGTGGGTATGGTGACTAGTCATGGGTGCGGTGACAACTACAGTTTTGAGGAGACGCCAGCCCCTCTTCCTCTAACAAAGGGGAGACGCCTGCCCTTCTTCCTCTAACAAAGGGGCTATTTAAAAGAGAATAAGAAAAGATGAGAGACATTCAAATGCTATCTAGAGGGAGGGAGTGCTAAGTCTCCTTGCTGGAAAGATTGGGTGGTCACAATCACCTGAAGAAGATCGGATGGTCACAAGAACATGAATCACCTACAAACCTGCAAGACCACCACATTCCAGGCAAAGGACGGATAAGCTAATTAACATACGAAGCGGGGTTTAGGTAACGAATATGTATAGGCGTTAATTGAATATTCATTTGTTCATTGTATAAATGTGAGATGGTTGGTCACTTCGGGCATGCACGCTTGTGGAGGAGCGATCCCCCGTGCATCTGCGCGCAATAAACATACCTACTTTATAACTTTCGAGTTATAGAGTCTAATTCCGCACGTCAAATGTGCTAATTGTCCAGGTGTGAGATATGTTAATGAGTTCACGGAAAGTTAATGAATAGACATGAGTGACTTGTATAAAGAGGGGGCTGAAAGGTTCCCTCGGTGTGCATGACTTTGGTGGAGCGATCCCCCATGCACCCAGCGCTGCCGAATAAAGATAACCTCCGCTCACTCGAATACTGGTGACTGATTCTTTAAATCGGGGAGAAACATTAAGAAACAAGATAGGTGCCCAGCTAAGAATGAAGAAAATTTGAATACCACTAAGTTTTAAAAGACTACAGTAAAAGTACAAAATATATGACTGCTTTTAAACAAATGCAGCCAAAGCCACAGCATACAATGACATAAATCTGGAAGAGAAACAAAAGTTAGCTTATTTCCAAGCAAGCTGGTACCTTCGCTACTCTTGAAATACGTACATCTGCAAATACCTCCAAAGCAGCCTGGCCTCTAAGAGTCCCGTCAAAGTCCTGATAGCTCAACTATATGTTTATTTTTCTTTGTCTCAGGAAGGACAAAGAACTACTATTCCAACTATTCATTATATAGGAACTAAAAATGAGCCACAAAGTTTTCCTGGATACAGTAAACCCCCACCAACCTCCAAACAGCGAGCTGTGCATATTTGTCCCTTTATTTTAAGCTTTGCACATAATTCAGTTCTTCCTGCTAGTAAAACATATGCACATCAGCAATTAGCATACCATATAACTTGACAACCAGAATTTAAAAAGCTGGGATTGCTTTGGCCATCTGCCAGAATTCCAAGGACCACACTTCATCTGTGAGAAACAGAGCAAACTGATCTATTGTTCTCTGCAGGAGAACTTTGTTCTAACAAGGAAACGGATGATGTAACAGAGAAATCCATCTTCCCTTTCTTTTAAAGAAATTCAGATATACAGCTTGCAACAGTGCTATCACTCAAGGATCAAGGCAGAGAGGCATGGCTAGGTACAACAGCTGTCATAGCCATGACTATGATCTGACTGTACTTTTCACACCCCATGAAGTTATGAGCTGTATGCTTATTTTTCTTTTGGTTTGCAGAAGTGGTGAGAAGTCATTTCAGCAAATGGCTCCCATGCTATATTGCTGTCCCCTTTTCAAACTGCCCCACTTCATTAACTAAGAAGCTTCATAAATCAATTTGCCAGAAGTAAAGACTGTGGCAGGGAATAGAATATCTGAGAACCAGAGTCTGAACCGTAAAAACTATTCTTCTCATATATAATACTGAGAGCAGAACTGTTTGCCAGGCTCTTCCGTCAAGTCTACTTCCATTTTTTGACCTGTCTTTCAGAGACAACATTTTTGGGGAAGGGGGGAAAAGTTACCAGGTCATTAAATAAGTCCCTTTCCCAGGCATCTTTAACTGAAAGCATTGTCTTTCTACAGCAAAATTAAAAAACCAGAACTATGAAACACAATTTCAAGGCGTCATGTAGACTCTCTCATATCCTCTGCTGCTGCCCCTGTGATATGGAGAAATAATGTGAAATGGGGATAATGGACATGGATTGTGATTGTATGTGTCTGCTTAAGGAATGTGGGTATGGTGACTAGTCATGGGTGCGGTGACAACCACAGTTTTGAGGAGACGCCTGCCCCTCTGCCCCTCTTCCTCTAACAAAGGGGAGACGCCTGCCCTTCTTCCTCTAACAAAGGGGCTATTTAAAAGAGAATAAGAAAAGATGAGAGACATTCAAATGCTATCTAGAGGGAGGGAGTGCTAAGTCTCCTTGCTGGAAAAGATTGGGTGGTCACAATCACCTGAAGAAGATCGGGTGGTCACAAGGACATGAATCACCTGAAGAAGATCGGATGGTCACAAGAACATGAATCACCTACAAACCTGCAAGACCACCACATTCCAGGAAACGGACTGATAAGCTAATTAACATACGAAGCGGGGTTTAGGTAACAAATATGTATAGGCGTTAATTGAATATTCATTTGTTCATTGTATAAATGTGAGATGGTTCGTCACTTCGGGCATGCACGCTTGTGGAGGAGCGATCCCCCGTGCATCTGCGCGCAATAAACATACCTACTTTATAACTTTCGAGTTATAGAGTCTAATTCCGCACGTCAGTTTGGCGAGCCAGGCAGGAGGATTTCTGCTCGGCTGAGGGACCAGCTGCGGAGCGGACGCTCCTAGGCGCGCCCCGGGAGATTTCCTCGGAGGAGCCTCCTCTTCTCAGCTGTTCACCCGGGAGCAGAAGAGAAACCCCTGGATCCACGGATAAAACGGTATGTTTAGTAACGGGGCGGCTGGTGAGACGCACGGAGACGTCTGGCGCGCAGCGTAGTCCCCAGGAGGAAAGGTACCTTGGGAGGGGGGTTGCTGACCAAGGGGTGGCCGCTAGCGATCTTGAGGGCAGATCGAGCAAACCCGAGGTTACTGCCATTCCTAAAAGCCCGGAGGCCTCGTGACGGAAAGCGGGGGGCGGGACGGAATAAGGCGGAATCTCACAGGAACAAGAGGGACCTCACAGCAAAAGTAAAAGGGAAACTTTTGCGTAGGAAAAAGAGGAAGCTAAAAACTTCCTTTAGGTTGTCTTAAGAATTGGGGAATTCCTGGAATGTAACAACTGAAATAGCGCTCTGTGTCTTGTTTGTTCTATGTGTTGTCTTGTTACATGTTCAAAACTCGGAGTTATGAAATGTATGTTGAAAAATATTAACATTCTGGTAATTCGTGGCAAATAGCGGAAAACTTAACACTCTGCTTAAGACCAGGAAAAATTGGGTTTTGTTTGTTGTTTGTTTATTGGCAATTGTTCATTGAAATGCATACTTTGTGAACTGTTAGTGTTCCTAAGAGTTTGTACATAAGTGCACGGTACCGTATAACATACTGCTTGTGTGACTGCGGGCTGCCCGGAGAGTGTGAATGGTGTGATTGAGATGCGCATTTTGATTTTCCGTGTATAGCTTAATTATTTTGACTAAGTGTGAGTGCAAGAGTGCTTGAGACAGGCGTTTGAGTAAAAAGCTATCCGCATTTCCAACCTTGGGTGGCTAAGGCGGCCGGAGAAAAACAAAGTAATTAAAATTGCAAAATGGGAAATGGAAGGAGTAAGCCCTGTGAAAAATCGCCTTTGGGTTGTATATTAAAACATTGGAGTGATATTGTAGGACAGGGTGGTACCGAAAATAGAAGGAAATTGGTTAAATATTGTAATCAGTGGTGGCCTTTGTATAAATTGGAGAGCGATGCGAAATGGCCTCAGGAGGGAGGAACGTTAGATTATAACACTCTCCTGCAATTAATGTTGTGTCTGAGAAGAGAAGGAAAATGGGACGAAGTATCATATGCAGACATGTTCTTCGTCCTCCAGGACAAACCTGAGTGGCAAAAGGCCTGTGGATTAGTACCCCCTCGGGATCCTATGGTACTAGCACTAGAAAGAGTGTGGGATTAACATCACCTGATCTTTGATTGTGGCTCTAGAAAAGGATAGGAAAAACTGAGACCTAAACTAGAAAGATGTTCTTGTTGAAATTTCTGTGTTTAAAAGCTCAGGTTGCGGTTCCTTCTGTGGAGCAACCAGAATGAAACACATTGTAAGATATAAAAACTTGTACTAATGTATGTAAAACCTGAGGCGTGTGTGTGTGTGTGGAGAATCAAAGACCTTGTGAAAGTGTTGGGGTGAGTTTGTACAAACCCCTGTACCCCCTCGAAGGTGCGACTGAATCATGCTGGGATGCATGGCAGGATGTTTTCTGTTTGCCTGCAACGGCATGATACGTAATAACAACAGACTTAAAGCAACAAGTAGCAGATTTGCATTCAGGGTAAGAAAGAGTTAAAACAGAAGTGCTGCTGCAGAGGCAGGCTTGTGTAACCTGCAGAGCAGGAAGAGCATCTCCTGCCCCGAACCCTTCTGCTGGTGAGGAGGAGGGGTTGCTATTGCTGACAATTGAGCAGAAGGACCTGACAATGTCACCCCAATTGCTGCAGCATTTGCAGTGCAACAGGACCGGTAACGGCCCTTCTAGGGCAGGGAATGGGTATGAGGTGGAATTTTAGTGAATACAAAACCAACTTACTTGTTAAACTTCAGTAATAAATAAATAAATAAATAAATTTGTTACAGTTGTGGGAGCTGCTGGCCACCAGGAAAACATCCTGAAACCTTTAAAGTACAAACTAAAAAAAAAAAACAAATAAGAATGCCAAATTCACTAAAATCTTTGTTGGGATGAGATTTATTAGAACATCTAGACGTTTAAAGAAGGGGAAATGAAATTAAAAGTTAAATATGATCAAGTAATTGAAATATTGAGCTTATCTTTAATTCAGCAGAAAAGAGGAAAAGAGGACCTCCCTGAAGTAAAAGAAATTTTTAACCAGGTGTATCTGAAAATAAATTCCAGGAAAGGTGAAAAATGCTTTACCTGTTACAGTAAAATGATAAGGGGGAGGCTTGCCTAGTTCAGAAAACCAATATCCCTTGGTCAGCAAGGCTGTGGGGATATTGGCAGAAAAAGTGAAATACACTCTGTAGTAGTTCTACTAATGTAAATCTGTGTGTTTTGCCATGACAGTGACTTGTCATGGGATGTGCAGATGAAACTGCATTGACAACGAAGTACAAGGAATAAGGTTGGTCAGGTGCCTCCTACCATAGTCAAGGGCAAGACTGGGTTGGCCTCTGTGTTTGCCACCAAGAAGAATCTTGAGCTCCGCTGTTGGCTGCAACCCAGCAGGCGTTGAGTGGTGGGAACATATGCCATGCCAGACCTTGATGTGAGGCATGGCCCACTCTGAGGCACTGATTTGGAAATTGGAAACTGCCTGGCCGACCATGAGGCCAGACGAGTAACAGAGGAGGTAGGAAAGGAGGAATTATCCTTAATACCAGATGATAAAATCCAAACTGTAAGTACAGATCAAGAGCCAAACTATTCTAAAGAAAACTTAAAGGTAATTCAGGACATGAATTATAAAATAAAATTAAGTAAGTGGATTTATTTAAGGGATGGTTGTATAGTGGTACCATCCAATTTAATGTGGACCACAGCCCTATTATTAATAAGACGCATTGGGGAGCTGATACTTTATATAAAAGTCTAAATCAGAAATTGAAAGGGCGAAACTTGTATACTGTAATAAAACAGGTGACTCAGCAATGTGAAATGTGTTTACGCAATAATCCAAATACAGCAAATAAAATAAAACTAGGGAACATTAGCAGAGGGAATGTTCTAGGGCAACATTGGCAGATCGATTTCTCAGAACTTCCTAGAAAAGGGGGGTATCGATATTGGTACTAATGGATACCTTTTCAGGTTGGCCAGAAGCCTTCCCATGCAGAACTGCTAAAGCCCGGGAAGTGACCAAAATACTACTCCAAGAGATAATACCTAGGTTTGGAGTCCCAGCGGTAATGTCCTCGGATAGAGGACCACATTTTGTGTCCAGAATAGTGCAACAGATTAGCCACCATCTAGGAATAGATTGGCAATTACATACCCCATACCGACCACAATCGAGTGGCCAGATGGAAAAGATGAATCATCTAATCAAACAACAGATTGTCAAGTTAGGCCAAGAAACAAATCTAACTTGGCCCCAGTCTTTGCCATTAGCTCTTACACGAATTCGAACTAGACCGAGAGCAAAAGAGGGGCTTAGCCCATTCGAAATATTATATGGACGACTCTATGGGGTACAAAAGGGGATGTCTTCACAGATTGGTGAAGAAACAATGACTTCCTATATGGTGGCACTAAACAAACAATTAATAAGAATTGAGAAGCATGTGATGGGAACACGCAGTAGGGGTCTGGATGGACCTGTTCACGATATACAACCAGGAGACTATGTATACGTTAAGTGTTTTGCAGATAAAACCCTGGAACCACAGTGGACCGGACCTTTTCAAGTCCTACTCACCACCTACACTGCAATCAAGGTTGAGGGACAGAATTCTTGGATTCACCATACCCGGATTAAGAAAGCCCCTGCAACTTCTTGGAAAGTAACCCCAGATAAAAAAGAACTGAAACTCAAATTTACTCGGACAAATGGGAACAATGTGGGTGGCAAGTAAGTGAACCTGAGCGGTTGCGGATCCACCATATGGGAAGGGCACTACAACAAACAATATAGAACAAGAGTCGGGGACTGAGCCAGTGGCCAGGCTCGCCCAACTTGTTATTAGTAAGCCCCAACTCAAACAAAGATATTTTTGATCAAAACAGATTTTAACGTTTAGATTCTTAAAATGATCAATAGTGGGTTTAAACCATTTGTGTTTTTTTGTACCCTCTCTCTTGCCTACAACCAAGAGCCTGATAATTGGCCTTGGAATCATGCTCAGAAAAAACACACTGGAATAATGGGAAAGGTGGACTCAAAGACGAAACTAGCTATGGTGGTTTTTTCTGAAAATGAGGTGTACCAAAGGAATCAATGGGATCGGGAGGATGTACACAAAGTCGACCGATTATGGGGAAAATTAGGAGATAAGATAAAAGTAGGATGTCAAACATATAATGAAAAGGATAACACCAAGATTTCGGGAGACACCCAGATTAATGTCAGAAAGGTAGATAAGGAATTTACCCTTCTAAATACAACCATGTGCTTTAATTCACGGGAATGTTGGCACAACTTTACCTTAACCGAGCCCATCTTTATAATATGCCTAGGAAAGGAATCCCCAAGAACAGCTCTGACTTATAAGATCAAAATAACAATCATGCTAACCACTGTTCCTACCACCACCACAGTTACAACAACCCCATTAACACTTGATCTTAAATTAACTAAACCAGATCCAAAGATTTATACAATTGGACCATATGTAATCAGAAATACAGGTCAGCAACAAATGTTGTTTAACCCAGAATGGTCTCTCAAAAGAACAGAGTTAAAAATACAAGTCAATGTTTCTGATGTTAAGCCATCCTGTTCCCCCTTCTTACGAACCTCTTATGAGGGATGGACAACTTGGTTAAGAAAAAGGGGAAATATTTATCGAAACAGAATAGTGAGAGATGTAACTGGAATGTTGGGAACAGGACTCGGAGTATTAAATTCCATAGACTCAGAGGTGATAATGAATAAACTAGCCGCCACCACGGCCGATCTATCAAAACTACAACAACCACTAAAATCTTCATTATTGGCATTAGGGGCACATCAATGGTTGATATCGAAGGTACTCCCCAGGTGGGAACAAATAAACATGGAAGATCATCAACTCATCACTAAGGCATTAGGTGGTTTACAGGATGACGTCGCCCTGGCTCTAAGTTGCATCCAAGCCCAAATGTGGATGCAATCAATAGCTGCATCCATAATAAGAGAAGGAGAGGAAGGCATATTTCCTACAGAAATTCGAAAGATGGTTTGGGACAGTGCTACGGAGGTAGAAAGAAAACTCCAGTCATGGTGGAATATGGTGAACTTTACCTATGACCCCAACACACACACCATCACAGCTTTTGTGTTAACCATACATAATGCAGTAATAATTACCATACACCCCATTGTAGCCCTTGGAATTAACCATAATGGGGTGCTCCTATACCCTTTTGAACATAGAACATGGGCCAGAAAGACAGGCAACAAGGGGCAAACAGTAGATTTAGAATCTTGTATTATGCGAGAACAGCAGGGCTTCCTCTGTGAAAGCAATACTATAATGGCTCAGGATACTTGTTTAGATACAGATCAGAAAATATGTCATTTCGAGGCCCGACCAAATGCAAACTTGAAAACAGTAATTATATATGCAGGGAAGGGATGTGCGTGTTTGAGAACTAAGTGTAACACAATAACCATAGATGGGGAGGTAAAAGAGACTGCACAGTATTCAAATTATTGTATTTGTAATTTTACTACTATCACAGGATGCGATTTTAGTTACTCAGCCCCAGTAGTGTCTCATCAATTCTTAAAATCCAATTTTACCCTATCACAGATAATAATTCCTACCCCCATAGGACTAAATATAAGCAGTATAAAAGAACTATTAAAACATGCAGATTTACAACGTATACTGGAAGAAACCAAAGAAAAGGGACATGAAACTCTTCTTATGATCCATCATGATGTAGAGGGGATCAAGAAAGTTTTAAAAAAGGTAGAACAGGATGGAAACCATAATTGGTGGGATACTCTCTTTGGCTGGTCACCCTCTGCAACAGGAATTCTTAACACTATGGTACACCCCATTGTGATCTTATTGATCAGTTTAGGAATTTCCTTAATACTAACCATTATGTTATATTTGTGGGTTTGGAGAATGTTTAAAAGGGTAACATTTATGTATGATGCTTTATATCATTCGGGAAGGCTGCTTAAGTAAAAGAATTTACTTAATTTAATAGAAAAGGGGGGATTGATATGGAGAAATAATGTGAAATGGGGATAATGGACATGGATTGTGATTGTATGTGTCTGCTTAAGGAATGTGGGTATGGTGACTAGTCATGGGTGCGGTGACAACCACAGTTTTGAGGAGACGCCTGCCCCTCTGCCCCTCTTCCTCTAACAAAGGGGAGACGCCTGCCCTTCTTCCTCTAACAAAGGGGCTATTTAAAAGAGAATAAGAAAAGATGAGAGACATTCAAATGCTATCTAGAGGGAGGGAGTGCTAAGTCTCCTTGCTGGAAAAGATTGGGTGGTCACAATCACCTGAAGAAGATCGGGTGGTCACAAGGACATGAATCACCTGAAGAAGATCGGATGGTCACAAGAACATGAATCACCTACAAACCTGCAAGACCACCACATTCCAGGAAACGGACTGATAAGCTAATTAACATACGAAGCGGGGTTTAGGTAACAAATATGTATAGGCGTTAATTGAATATTCATTTGTTCATTGTATAAATGTGAGATGGTTCGTCACTTCGGGCATGCACGCTTGTGGAGGAGCGATCCCCCGTGCATCTGCGTGCAATAAACATACCTACTTTATAACTTTCGAGTTATAGAGTCTAATTCCGCACGTCACCTGCACACAGAACAAATGAACAGGCAACCCTATCTTTTAGCTGAGCATACAAATCAATCCAAACAAAAATAAAGGGCAACAGCCTGAGCTACATCATGTTTTTATCACACAACCAGGACAGACGCAGATTTACAAGGGACAAGAAACATGTGTGAAGGACTGCTTATTCTTCACACAAGTGCTCACAATATGCTCTGTGCCCCAGCTTTTCACATACTGATTTAAAGAACGTAGTCAAAATTTCGTAGCGACTAAGTATCCTTTAGTGGCAGCGCGGGATGCACAGGGGATCCTTCCGCCTAACATGCATGTCCAAAGTAACTAACTATCTTATATTTATACCATAAAACAATGACTATTCAATTAACGCCTATATATAGTCATTACCTAAACCTGCCTACTCTCGCTTTGTATGTTAACTAGCTTATCAGTCTTTTGTGCTTGCGCAAATTCTTCCAAGAATTGTGGGCAGGGGTCCTCGGGATGCTGGCGGTGGTCTTTGGGAGGAAGGCCGTTGATCTTCCTCAAGGTGTACTTTCACCTTTTGCCAGAAAATGCTGAGTTGGGTGACTTACCAGTTTCAACCAGCTCTTGCTAACTGTCTTTCCTCCTTGGGTGTGTTTTAGCTATGGATGCTGACAGATAACAGGATGTCCACAGCCTCACAAGGTGTCAGCAGACACAATACACAGGGGATGTCATGTACCTTATATTCATTATATTTTAACTACAAAATTCATTCTATCCTAGAGTGAGTTCATACAATATTGATATGGAGAAATAGTGTGAAATGGGGACAATGGACATCGATTGTGATTGTATATGTCTGCCCAAGGAATGTGGGTATGGTGACTGGTCATGGGTGCGGTGTCTCCTCACATAGCCACACAGCTTTGAGGAGACAACTACAGTTTTTAGGAGACGCCTGCCCTTCTTCCTCTAACAAAGGGGCTATTTAAAAAAGAATGAGAAAAGGATAAGAGATATTCCAATGCTATCTAGAGGGAGGGAGTGCTAAGTCTCCTTGCTGGAGACGATCAGATGGTCAGTCACAAGGACATGAATCACCTACAAACCTGCAAGACCACCACATTCCAGGCAAAGGACTGATAAGCTAATTAACATACGAAGAGAGAGTAGGTGGGTTTAGGTAACAAATATGTATAGGCGGTAATTGAACATTCATTTGTTTTATTGTATAAATGTGAGATGGTTCGTCACTTCGGGCATGCACGCTTGTGGAGGAGCGATCCCCCGTGCATCTGCACGCAATAAACATACCTACTTTATAACTTTCGAGTTATAGAGTCTAATTCCGCACGTCAATATCATACTGCTCTCAGAAATCACAGGCATATTTGGTCATTCATACTAATATTTTAAAGAAACCCAAAATAAACACATTGCCTTGCTAAAAAATAGTCACTAAGAGAGAATTAATTGTGATTAACTTTCACAATTGGCTTAAGCGAATCTTCGGGAATCTACATGATTCTTCGTCACCTACCTAGTCTCACCACCCTTAACAGCAACTAGTGCTCAGGTAGGCTGCAAGGTCAGACAGATTATATCTGCCTTCAGTGAAAGCTAACCTTCCAAGAAAACTTATCCTAACACAAAGCAGCAAGCTGATCCAGCTGACTCCCCAGCCACATGTACATTAGTGCCAGCAAGAATGAGCAGGTGGGAACATCCTCTTCTGCAACAGCTCAACTCCAGACCAGCTGAAGCTGGTTACAAACGTTTCACCCTCAGCCAAGCTGGAAAGTGACATCATTGTTCTATTTCAAAAGTGGTTTTTTGCTAACAAAAGCAAGACTATGCTTACGCTGTCATTACACCAATACTATTGCTGGTCACGCTGAGTAGCGTTGTTTGATTTTTCCCAGTTCTCAGTCTTGCATTTTAGTCAGATTGTAAGCATCTCTTTTCTATATTCATAGAATGCTTGGCATAAGGTTCTTCCATTCTAAGGCAATACAGATTTACTAATATATGCTAAGCCCTAAAGAAACATGGGCTCTTTAAAGACTAAGCTATCAAACTGGTATGTCTTCTTTCCAGGGGTGATGAGAACACATACTAGTCTTAGCACAAAACCTACTCACAGGTTGTGCAGTACAGGCAACACAAGTGGGTAATGGCCTCGCACATCCTCCTTGAAAGGGTCTAAAGAGAATCCAGGATGTAAAGAAACATCTGAGAAGTGAGCAGCAGTATAAGAAGGTTGACTGACTCCGAACTCTTATTTCCAGAGACAAGATCATACAATCAGGCACTCCACCTTGCTGTTAAACTCTGAAGCACTACTAGCTAATGGGCACACACCTTGATATCACCGAATCGTTCACTGCCAAAATCACATTTGTTAGTTTTTGTGTCTTGCCCTCCATGTTTAATTTTAGGAGGCTGGCAGACAGTTAACACATGTCAACAGATGACAAAGGATAGAGAAGTGAGAGCCTGCTAAAGGGCATCTTGACCACCCACACCATACCTGGCACAGAAACTACCAGACTCTGAAGGCAGACAGGGGTATCACGTGCAGTTGACAGAAAACCAAATGCTTCTGAGACAAGAAACAGCACCTGGCTATTTACCGACAAGCCACTGAAACAAAGGTGAACGGAGGTGTCAATTACAGACATTAGAGGTTTATTTACACTGAGTTTTGTTCACTGTTCAGTGGACTTTGAGTTACAAACTAGGAGCATGACTTCTCATTCCCTCTGGGATCAGAAACAAGCAGCCTTGAGTCTTCATTACATGTGCAAAGCAAGAAGGTACATTAACCAGCAAAGCAAGTGGAAATTATTTTCCCCATAGAGAGTCCATATTCATAGATGAAAGAGTAACTAACTATCCATTGGATTCTCACCGCTACTACCCCAGGTCTACAAGACTAGATTACAATAGTATGAGATGCATAGAACAGACATGAGATCTCTTGAACAAATTAAGTCTAAGAAGAAACAAGAGCTGATGATTTACAGCAGGGCATCCAAGGCAACATATGAATCTACCAAAGAGAGAAAAGGTATCTGCTAGCATTCACAAAGCAACCCATTCATGCCTTGGAAAAGCCACCTGAGAAACCAGAAGAAAGCATTTGGTAAGGAAATTTTTAAACACAGATATACCCATCAGGCCTGCCTTGGGGGGGTGGGGGGGAGAACCAACAAAAAAACCAACACACACCACAAAAATATTAGATTCCAGGCAATTATATTTCTCAAGCAACTGGAAACTAATAAGCTTCTTTTATTTAGGGAATGATTTATAGCTCTTGTATTTTTTCATCCTTAACTTCACAATTAGCAAAAGAATTAAGTCCTGAACACATACACAGAACTAAGGGAACAACAGAAGCTGCAAAGTTATTGGAACTTTTTAGGAGCTGCATTATTCTTTATCATTTCCCCAAAATAGCAAAAAAAACCCCAAACTTGAGCAATCTCATGTTCAGTGTTTTTGTTTGCCATATGTATCCTACATAAGTCTCAAAGTTTCTCTAGGAAGCTTGAACAGAAAACACCAGTTACAGGATCTTCTTCTGAAACTTCATGGTATCAGCCTTTGCTAATTGAGGTGTCATGATGACCCACCCTAAATAACGGCACCTCTCAGAGGTTTGCCTGCTCATCATTTGAATTTGAAAAACATTAAGCAGCCCATTGCATACAAGATCAAGGAGATTACAAATATTAATCCTGCCTTAGAAAAGCCCAGGCGATTGTGTTTGAATTTTTAGACACTTGAATGCTTGTATAGGTTCCATAATTCTAGATCTATTAGAAACAGCATGCACCTTTAAGAAACCCAAAAATTTTATTTACAGCTGGCCAACTGTGAGCACCAGGATCCACTAGATAACAAGAAAGTTATTTCATATACACAATCATACCCAGGGATATTTTTAAGGATAAAAAGTTATAATCCTCATTAAAAGTGAGCAATTGACGGAGAACTCCATATTCTCTTCAGCGTTTACAGTGACTAGTACTGTAAAGTGACTAAAAGCAAACCTACTCCTCTATGACAAGAGCGTATTTTTTTTGTTAGAAATAGTGAATCCTTCTGGCACAGCATAGCCAAAGGCAATTTATAAATTAAACACAAAAAGCTCTCAGGGACACATTCAAGCTTTGATTTACATAATGCAACAGAAAAATATAAACTTTAATTACATATAACTAATGTGGTAAACCCCATTGAAGTCAACCAAAATGTTTTAGATTTACTCCCAACTTAAATGCCACAAGCTCAGCATATGAGAATCAACAAGGGAATTCTTCTTTGTTAGGTTGCTTACTCAAGATAAGAGAAAAATCTTATTATTAGAGTGTAGAGTTTAACATCCTACTTGTTCAAATGTGAATGCAAAGCAACCAAGCTAAAGCTATTACAGTATTCATAATTCATATACAATCTTTCACAACACTGAAGTGACTTCTTTTGTAATCGCCATATTTTGGTTAATAAAAGACAAGGTCCATCTGTAACATTTAATCTACCTGTGGAAGCATACACTTCATTGCAGTGTATGCAGTGGAAGCAACAATACGGTTGTGACGTACAGAATTTAACTCAAAAGTTATAAAGTAAGTATGTGTATTGTGCGCAGATGCATGGGGGATCGCTCCACCACAAGCGTGCACAACCGAAATGACGAACCATCTCATATTTATACAAAAAAACCAAATGAATGTTCAATTAACGCCTATACATATTCGTTACCTAAACCCACCTACTCTCGCTTCGTATGTTAATTAGCTTATCAGTCCTTTGCCTGGAATGTGGTGGTCTTGCAGGTTTGTAGGTGATTCATGTCCTTGTGACCATCTGATCTTCTCCAGCAAGGAGACTTAGCACTCCCTCCCTCTAGATAGCATTGGAATGTTTCTCATCCTTTTTATAAATAGCCCCTTTTGTTAGAGGAAGAAGAACAGACTCTTTCTATCATTAGTTATTTCCTTAAAACTATATGGTTACGTGACCAATCACCACACCTACACTCCTTGAGCAGACATATAGAATCACAATCGATGTTTATTGTCCCTATTTCGCACCATTTCTTCATATCAGTTTAACCCCTCTTCAGTTCTGCAATTGTTTGGTCCCAGTTTTCTGCTACATTGCATTAACAACACATTTGCTCATTTATCTTTACTGTAGCAGTACTGGAACTACGGAGATTACAGAACACAGCAAAATTGTTGCAGCTCTATAAAACAGTCATCTTGCTAGAGTAAGCAAGATTTTCAAGAGCTTGTGTTTCAGCAGGAGTTTGTCTCCTGTAAACTGTTCCACAAACAGTGCTGGCTACTGACTGAGATGATGAACACACATGAAGAAAGGTGGCAAAGAGATTCTATTTCAGGCTTATTCCTGTTAAAAGACTCTTTTGTTTAAGAAACAAGGCCTTGCTTCTTAAGAGCTACTGCATGAAAGCCTCCCACTGCGTAACTATGAATAACAACAAAACATCTGAAACTAAAAGAAAAAAACAATTGTCCCTTGCAAGACATCACTGAGCACAGCTTCTGTGCAAAAAACCCCCACAAACACAGCAAAAACTTAAGGCAAAGAAACAATCACACCAACTGATATACTCTGAGGTTTAAGAGCTACTTGATCTATACACTCCTTGCAATGCTCAATTCATTTCTGTGGCACAAACCAACTTGCAAAGAACAAATTTGGGATTTCGTGCTAATTCAATCAGAACTTCATACATGAAACCTCAGCCAATGAAGTTGGGCTACTAACTCTGGCAGAGAGAACATTATCTAAGAAGCATGGTCTCCTCCATTTATTAACCACGAGGTTTCAATTTTTGCTAAAGCATATAAAGGTACATAAGCAAGGGAAGTTATTTGAACACTGAAAAGAGATTGGGGGGGGGGGGGGGGGGGTGGGGGGGGGGGGGGGGGGGGGGGGGGGGGGGGGGGGGGGGGGGGGGGGGGGGAAGGGTGATCACAAAGTGAAAAAACAAAGGATAATCCTGGAGACCTGAAATTCATTTTTTAAGCTTGGAACATTTCTAGCTACTCTGAAGAATACCTGGAGTTTAACCATAGTTTTTAGTTTTGTGGCAACTTTTCAAAGTCAGCAGCACAGAGCCATAGATAGAACCAAACCACATAACCCCAAGCATAAAGAAAAAAGCCTCACTAGCAACCTCTGCTAGGCACAATAGCTACCATTTAGCAAAGCTAGCACCGTTCATTAATGAGAAGATTCAACCCCACTGTTGCTCTCCATCCTGCAAACAGATGTAAATTGCTCTGTATGGATTAGACAGATGCTGCATGAGATACAGACCTTGCTTCAGGTTTCCAGCTATTTGCAGAGTACCATATTTCCAAGCAGAATGGGTGATCATTAAGCATTACCTTCATACAAAATTAACTGTGCATGATTTGGACTTCACTCCTAATTATTTGCTAATATTTTCCTTCACAATCTACATACTATAGTTATGGTAAGCATCATCTAGGGGTGGAATAATTAACAGAGGAAAGACAAGTGGTACTTACTGTGTTGCATTTTGTCCCACACACCACTTGTCGGTGGTTCAGCCACTGGGAAACAAACACTTTATTAAGGGTTCCGAGGGGAAATTCTCTCTCCTTCAGGAGGCTGGGAAGCTGCTGGGCTGCATATCCATGCAACAAGTGGTGATAGCTGGACTCATTCTGCACCCTGACTTCTCTACCTTTCAGGTAGTACACCAGAGACCTTTTCACCAGGGAGAGTCTTTTCCTTTTGTGAACTGAGTGATCCCATCCATACTGTGGAAAATAAACAAGGAAATTAGATAAAGCAACTAGAACAAACTTAAGACATGACCCTTCCAAATTCAAAGATATTCTCATCAAAATACTGAAGTCTTCCAAACTATCCATGAAATATCATACACGAAGATTGACTTGGAAATGCTGATACAGCCTTCAGCAACATAAAATTAAACATAAACATTTGCTAAAGAAGTAACGCTGCGATGACGCTGAAAACAGTCCATATTGGTAAGACACCGGATGCTTACAGAAATAAAGAGAAAACTGAGAAGCACTTAAGATAGAAAAGGACAGCCCCGACAGCTCCCTGCCATGAGCTCAGCATGATTTAAAGAACGTAGTCAAAATTTCGTAGCGACTAAGTATCCTTTATTGGCAGCGCTGGATGCATGGGGGATCCTTCCGCCTAACATGCATGTCCAAAGTAACTAACTATCTTATATTTATACCATAAAACAATGACTATTCAATTAACGCCTATATATAGTCATTACCTAAACCTGCCTACTCTCGCTTTGTATGTTAACTAGCTTATCAGTCTTTTGTGCTTGCGCAAATTCTTCCAAGAATTGTGGGCAGGGGTCCTCGGGATGCTGGCAGTGGTCTTTGGGAGGAAGGCCGTTGATCTTCCTCAAGGTGTACTTTCACCTTTTGCCAGAAAATGCTGAGTTGGGTGACTTACCAGTTTCAACCAGCTCTTGCTAACTGTCTTTCCTCCTTGGGTGTGTTTTAGCTATGGATGCCGACAGATAACAGGATGTAGACAGCCTCACAAGGTGTCGGCCAATAACAGGATAGCATTACAAGATGTTGACAAACACAATACAAATTGAGGATGTCATTATTCTATCCTACAGTGAATTCATACAATATCAGCAGGTTTGGGGGGTGACACTGCGGGAGCCGCCCAATACCGACTGCGCCCTTCGTCAGCCTCCTCCGGCTTGGCATCAGGTGGCTCCGCAGCATGGCTCAGCCTAGGGGCGACGGGGACACGACGGTTACGGACCGAACAACTGAAATTAATGGGGGTAGTGGCAGGAACCCGAGAGAACCCCCAGCGCCACCATGGCAGGGAGCGGGGACTGCCGGGGGTACTCTTCCCCACCACCCCTCGAAGACACCTTCCCCAGGCACCAGAACCCCATCGCCCTCCTTCCCCACCCCAGCCAAGCCAAGCACCAGGACACAGCAACCCCCAGTCAGGGTCATCCCGGAAACCGCACGTTCCGCCCCACCGGGGAAAAGGAATTCGGCCTCCCCCACCCCGCGACGCGATGCACCACACACCCGCTTCCGCCTCCCCAGCCTACCTGCTCTCCCTGTAGCCCCTCAGGCCCCGCGGAGACGGCTGCTACCGCTTTCCGCTTCCTACTAACTGTTTTCCGAGCCATAATAAGATGAGGAGAGGCCAAGAGCCCAGCTTAAACCCCACATGGAGCAGGAAGGGGAAACAGCTGTTGAGGAACAGGGCATATAAATGAAAACCAGATTCGGTCACTATCTCCGCCACAAGCCCCACCGACCGCGCTTCATGACGTTTTCTCCGGGATTTTTTTACGACAGTTACGTCGCGCCTTTGCGGCAGTTTCTCCGCCCTGCCCGGGAGCCTCGTTTCCTAGCAACCAGAGGAGGTGGGGCGGCGGACTGGCCCGCCCCCTTTGCGGTTGCCAGGGCAGTGGGGCCCGGTCAGGGGAGGGTTGGTGGGGCTCGAGGTGAATCTTTCTAGCTTCGTCCCGTGTCCGTTCCTTGTTACCTTGCATAGACCGGCAGGGCTGGCTGGCGGCCTCCTCGGGCCCCGTCAATTTAAGCATAGGAGAAGCACCGTCTAGCTGGTTTCTTTCTTCATTTACTTTTGAGCAACTGAAGCTTGCCAGACAATGCCTGGAGGGCAGGGATGGGTGTTATTTTGGCAGCCTGTGCTGCTCCTGAGAAAAAGCAGCTATATCACAGTCCCAAGAGTGAGGAGGAGTGGGCTGATGCCACAGTGCTGGGGAGACATGGGAAGGGTACTCTGGCAGCTCAAAGCAGCAGAATACACGGATTTGGTATCATTCACTGAGAGCCACCCTGTGAGAGTATTCCTGTTGATCCTAACGTGCACAATTTATACTGAAGTTTTCCATCTCTCCTGTGGGAAAATCTGACCACAAGCATAAACCACCTCCTCCTCCCATTCTACTGCCAGCCTTGAGGGGCCTGGTACTGGCTTCGCTTTGCAAAACTTTATTCAAGGTTTCCCTTAGAGAGACCCTTTTACCTAGCAGACAGCTTGGCTTTATCACCTGGCTTTTCTGAGTGAATACAAGGGTCCAGTGCACATTCCTTAGTGCATCATGAGGTGCTTAGTCAAACTTTGAAGTGCTCTATTCCACCAGGAAACTCCCTTATTGAAGGGAAATTAAAGGACATATTAAATATTTGTATTAAATATGCTGCTTTAAAACTGATGTGGATGGATATGTGATTTTTTTTATGTCCACATGGCTCATAAGTATCTTATATGCTTATAGAGGCAAAATTTTGAGTAACCCAAACCCAATGATTGCCATTTTGCAAGTGACATTGCAGAGAAAAGAAAAAGGAAGGGAGGAAAAGAGAAAAACATGTGACTTGCAGACAGACTGCAAAAAAAGCCAGCTCCTGACTACTTGAAATGTTCTGATGCCTCAATTCACGTGAAATCAGTAAACATACTATTTTCTTGATAAAGAAGTAATTTCTTTTAGGCCATATTTTTGTGTTTTCATCTAACAAACCTCAAAGACAAGGGTGCTGTGAAAAGCCAAACTGGAAAAAAAACCCCACCAAACTATAAAAGAACCCCACAGGCTTTCCAACTTCCCTGAGGATAAAAAGCTGTAGTGGGTTTGCATGGCAAGGTTTTGGTAGCAGGGGGCTATGGGGTGGCTTCTATGAGAAGAGGCCAGAAGCCTCTCTCACATCCAATGGAGCCAATGCCAGACAGATCCAAGACAGACTCATTGCTGAAAAATAAGTAATTGCCTTATCAAGTTGTTTTATTCCCCACATCACTTAAAAATTCCAAACAAGAAAAAAAAATAGTCTTACAGAAATCTTATTATGTTGATGCTGTCTCATTAGAATAGAGATAAGCATGTGGACTCTAGCACTTGGCTGGGTAACTAATATAGCTGCTTTTCTGGACTCAGTAAAAACGTATTCATGTTGAGTTAAAGCACTCTGAGGTGGATATTCCTAAATGACAAGTAGTGAGTATTGCCAAATTAAGGAACAACTGAGTTGGACGGGTGATGCAACTTTGGTGGCTGTGCTATGGATAACAGGCTGTGAGATGCAGTATGTCTTCTATGGGGTTAAGAGGCTTTTGTGGGGGCTTGGTAGGGGGAATCTTACTCCAACTTCTATCTAGGGTGTTAAGGAAAAAGAAGAAGAGACGGTACTACAATTAGCTAGACCTCTTCCTCTCCTTCCTTCCTTTATCCTACTTGTGTGCAGGCACTCCTGTGACTGCTGGCTTTGTAGGGTTGACCTTGTGTACCTGGCATATCTGCTCTGCGACAGCTTTTTTCAGGGAAGAAGGGGGGAAAAACCCTGTCCTGGCCTTCTCCTTTTCTCCATACAGAAGAGAGCTATGTGTGTAGCCCTGTACTAGCTATGAGGAAGGGAATGGGGCTGAGATGGTACACATGATAGCAGCATAGTAGAGTTGGACTGATTTATTCAGTGTTATGTGCAGGATGGTGTTAGGTTGCAGTACCACAGTAGTACTGATACTTAACTTCAGCTTTCTGTACTTGCAGGGCTGTGATTCAAAAGTGGCAGCGATGCTTTAGATCACCATTGCAATTGGGTGACAAACATTTTAGGCAAAACCTTAATTCTAAGCATAGGGATAGAGAAAACGTAGTCTTTAAACTTAGCTTTTGCAAGCTTGTGGTTTTAGTCCCAGAAACAAAACTGAAAGCGATTGCACCTTTCCTGTCTCACCAGCTGGATCTGGCCTGCAGTTTTGATACTTATTTTTTCCCCTGTGGATGCCCTGTGGAATAAAGAAGTCAGGGAAGAAGTTGCTTCTACTAATATCGGATGCTGAGTAAGTCAAGTGTAAGCTAAAACAAAGGTACCTGAAACTTCAAAGGGAAAACCAAAGAAGTATCAGTTGAAGATATGTGAATTAATAAATGTTACTTTCTCTTTAATGAATTGATCTTCGATTTTCCGAATATTTTAAGAGTCTACTGATCAGCTGGGAGACTTACTGTATAGTGTTTGTAGTGGGTTTGCATGGCAAGGTTTTGGTAGCAGGGGGCTATGGGGTGGCTTCTATGAGAAGAGGCCAGAAGCTTCCCTCATATCCAATGGAGCCAATGCCAGCCAGCTCCAAGATGGACTCATTGCTGGCCAAGGCTGAGCTAATCGGCAACAGTGGTAGGGCCTCTGTGACAGCATATTAAGAAGAGAAGAAAACAAAAAATCTGCGCCAGTGGGAGAGAGGAGTGAGACTGTGAGAGCAACAGCTCTGCAGACACCCAGGTCAGTGAAGAAGGAGGAGGAAAAGGTGTTCCAGGTGCCAGAGCAGAGATTCCCCTGCAGCCCATGGTGAAGACCATGGTGAGGCAGGCTGTCCCCCTGCAGCCCATGGAGGTCAACGGTGGAGCAGATAGCCACCTGCAGCCCATGGAGGACCCCACTCTGGAGCAGGTGAATGCCTGAAGGAGGCTGTAACCATGCTGGAGCAGGTTTGCTGGCAGGACTTGTGGACCCATGGGGGACCCACGCTGGAGCAGTCTGTTCCTGAATACTGCACCCCATGAGAGGGACCCATGCTGGAGCAGTGTGTGAAGACCTGCAGCCTGTGGGAAGGACTCATATTGGAAAAGGTCATGGTGAACTGTCTCTCATGGTAGTGACCCCATGCTGGAGCAGGGGAAGAGTGTGAGAAGGAGCAGCAGAAACAACATGTGATGAACTGACTGTAACCCTCCCCTTCCCTGTTCTGCTGTGCTGCTCGGGGGGAGGATGTAGAGAAATTGGGAATTAAGTTAAGCCCAGAAAGAAGGGAGAGGTGGGGGGGAAGGGAAGGTGGTTGGTGTTTGGTTTTTTTCTGTTTTGAATGGTAATGAACTTCCCCCAAGTCGAATCTGTTTTGCCTGTGATGGTGTGAAATGTGTTCATTTGATTCGTGTCAATATAGAACAATGCTAGGACCGCATGATGAAATGTAACCTTCTGTCTTACATACCCTTGTATAACCACACGCTTAAGAAAAACAGAGTGATCAATGTATATATGCGGCAAATGAAGAGACGGGACGCAGCTTGATGCAAGCAAATGTCAATTTATTGTACAGAAGCACGAGTTTATATACACTTTCAGAAGCTGCGCGTTTTAAACAGATTGGTTCTTGAAGCTAAGCATTACATACTAGGCAATCCCTGATTGGTGGTTAACTACCATCAATTAACAGCAAGGTGTTATCTTTCCTTGGCGCCATCCGTCTCCCACTCCCCTGTGCTCTGCAAACATGCCTCATCATGTTAATTGTTGTCTAGACAAGCTCGAGCACATTCCCCTCAGCTAACTGATTGCCATGCATGGTCCTAGTTTCCAGCCCGCTCCTGCATATATAGTTCCTGTATCTTGCAAAGGACATCTGGCTACATAGCTAGTTCCTGTATCTTACAAAGGACATCTGGTTACACACCCTGATATGCTGGCTAAAACTGGCTTGGCTGCTAACCGCACAGTGTTAAGTAAGAGAAGTTTACAGGGCGCATGCGTAAAATCTAGGGTCATCCTAAGGGTGAGCCGAGGAAGACTGCTGACTTCATCCACCGACCACCAGATAGGAGTTAAGACGACCCTCGGAGATAGAAAGAGCATGCGCCATGAAGTACATGCCTATTCCAAGGATACATTTACATAAACCAACCCTTTCTTAGAAAAAGCTATGAATATGTATTAGTTTAGGAAATGTAAACCTAAAATAAATTTTGTACGGTGCGCATCTTGGTGGAGCGGAGACTCCCGGCGCACCCAGCGCTGTTTGCTTGCCTCTATTTGCTTAATAAAATGCAAACTTTGATTGTAATCCTATTTTGGGACTAAGTCATTTATCACAATGGTAGTGGCTGAGTGATCTCCCTGTCCTTATCTCTACCCACAAGCCTTTTATTATATTTTCTCTCCCCTTTCCAGCTGAGGAGGGGAGTGATAGAGTGGCCTTGGTGGGCACCTGGCATTCACCCAGGATCAAGCCACCACAAAAGCTCAAGGGATAATTCTAGTTTGGCTGCTTTCAGTTGTGATTTACCATGATTTATCCCCCTTTCCACATTCTCCCTTACTCACACACAACTGCCACCTAAATTTTGGAAAAAAACCCCTCCATTTCAGATCAAGGCCCTTTCAATCTGGTCAATGCTAAATCTGGTCTTGGAGGGTAAACACCGTGCTCCAGTGCATTCCATTAGGAGTGCCCCTTCAGCTTTGCTGGGCTGGTACCAGCTCCTCCTGAAGGATGAGATCAGGTGTCAAGGGGGCCATGGCCACTGAGGGAAGGGGCTGAGGCATATGGGGTGAAATGCCCCCTCTAGGCCCGGCTCGCCACCTTCATCCAACCCCCTAGGGAGCCTGTCGCTGTGCCCAGGTGGGAGAGGGGCAGGAGGTGCTGGAGGAGCCTCTGGGCAAGGCCAGAGCCAGGGACAGTGCCAAGAGCCACCAGACATGTCCCCCCCCTCCTCGGGGAAGGAGGAGAGGCGTCCCTCGCCCCGCCCCTCGCCCCGCTGAAGTGACGTCACTGTGAGCATCTCCCGATTGGACCGGCGGGGGCAGGTGACCTCGCGGTGTGACGCCAGTGCGTTGCCGGGGAGGTGAAGTGGAGGGCAGGTAGATAAGATGGCGTTGTCTGATCGTAGAGTTGGAGATATGTTGTTGGTTTTGTAGGTATGGGTGGTGGATAGTGACCCCGGGGACAGCTGGAGCCGTCAGGCACCGCAAGGGTAACGAGTGGGCCGGTAGGGGGTGGGGATGCTAATTTTCCTTGTAGGGGGGGCCTGGGTAGGGAGGCGCAGCCGGCTGCTCCTTCGGTCCTCCACCCCACCGCTGGGGCAGGCTTCGCTGCTGTTTCTCTTTGTCCGGGGCGAGGGACCCTCCGCGCCCCCGTCTTGATTCAGCACGTGTGAGGTGCTGGCGGGGTGGCTGCGGGGCTGCTGGCCTCCCGGGGGGGCTCGCAGGCTGGGGGCCCCTCCCCCGGCCGCGGAGGGGTGCGAGCCGATGGGCGCCGCGGTAGCGTGTGGCTTTGCTCCCCGTCGTCGCGGCTTCTCGGTGCTGCCTTTAAAAGTACTGTTTAATGGAGATGAGAACCTGTGTGTTCAGCTCAGAGGGATGGAGTCCTCGCGCTGCGTCCTGGGGTGGACCCGAGGAGCAGAGGGAGGTCAGGCAAGTAGGGTTGATGCTCCTTTCCGTATGCTCTTCTGCTTTCCAGCAGTTTTGGGGACTGTCTGAGTCAAAAGAATGCCTTTTCTGTTTAATAACCTTCGATGAATTTGCTTTCTAAGAGCTGAATGATATTAAAGTCTTAGTAAATGGTTAGTGTCTGTGATGTTTAGAGTTAAGGTCCTCCCCATGGTAATTAAATCTTCTGTGAAGAGCTGAAACTTCTGCTTTTCTTTGGGGGATGGGTGTAGGGGTAGGGGTGGTGCATGTATGGTTTTTGTCAAACCTGCTTTCAGGTAACTTGTTAATTTCTGGCTCGTTTTGTGTAAACCATGGTACTCGCCTTCCCTGTGTCACTTGTGACTTCAGATTTCTACTGTATTCAGTCTTTACTTGTGTCTTTTAGGCTGAAGAACCAAAATCTTGTTTACTTCACGGGTCATAGCCATCCAGATCTCTGTTCATGCTTATTATCTATTTCTGGATCTTTTTCAGTTAGCTGTTCTGTTTTTGAATGGGGAAAAGGATTATATCTCTCTCTGCATTTGAGTTGCAGAGGTACCATGGATGTATGGTGCAAGAATATTTCGGTTTTGTAGTTTTTAACTTCCTGGTAATGCCTTGTGTTCTGTTTAGCTCAGTACTTACTAGAAGCAAAACATTTAATGCTTCTGTGAAGCTATTTAGCATAATTTAAGAACTATTTTCCTGAGTTTTGATAGCTCAAAATCTATAATTTTAAAGGGAAAGTTAGGATTGCCTTGTTTTTTAATTAGTAATAGAAATTACAATAGATGGAAATAAGTAATTGCCTTATCAAGTTGTTTTATTCCCCACATCACTTAAAAATTCCAAACAAGAAAAAAAAATAGTCTTACAGAAATCTTATTATGTTGATGCTGTCTCATTAGAATAGAGATAAGCATGTGGACTCTAGCACTTGGCTGGGTAACTAATATAGCTGCTTTTCTGGACTCAGTAAAAACGTATTCATGTTGAGTTAAAGCACTCTGAGGTGGATATTCCTAAATGACAAGTAGTGAGTATTGCCAAATTAAGGAACAACTGAGTTGTGACGGGTGATGCAACTTTGGTGGCTGTGCTATGGATAACAGGCTGTGAGATGCAGTATGTCTTCTATGGGGTTAAGAGGCTTTTGTGGGGGCTTGGTAGGGGGAATCTTACTCCAACTTCTATCTAGGGTGTTAAGGAAAAAGAAGAAGAGACGGTACTACAATTAGCTAGACCTCTTCCTCTCCTTCCTTCCTTTATCCTACTTGTGTGCAGGCACTCCTGTGACTGCTGGCTTTGTAGGGTTGACCTTGTGTACCTGGCATATCTGCTCTGCGACAGCTTTTTTCAGGGAAGAAGGGGGGAAAAACCCTGTCCTGGCCTTCTCCTTTTCTCCATACAGAAGAGAGCTATGTGTGTAGCCCTGTACTAGCTATGAGGAAGGGAATGGGGCTGAGATGGTACACATCTCAGGAGTCAGGTTTCTGGACCAATCCAGCAGACCATCTCGTCTAATTCTATCACACTGGCAGCCAGAGGAGTTTTGGCTGGTGCTGGTGGCATGTGATATAATGTCACAGAAGGCATCGCCTTACTTGTCCTCATCCTTTTTAATTGTATAAGCTTGTGGTTTTATGTTGCTTCTGCAAACTTTATGGATTGGCAATTCAGAACATTCAATGTTGTTGTCAGTGTCCAGTTTCTATATCATAAGTTTTTGACATTGGCTTATTCCTGTGTGTCCTGGTTTCAGCTGGGATAGAGTTGATTTTCTTCTTGGTGGCTAGTGCAGTGCTGTGTTTTGGATTTGGTGTGAGAACAATGTGGTTGGGGACAACTTGGTTTCTCAGGCCTTGCTGGTGGGAGGGCTGGAGGGGCACAGGAAACTGGGAGGGGACACAGCCAGGATGGCTGTCCCAAACTGACCAAAGGGATATTCCATACCTTGGGATATCATGCTTGGTATATAAACTCTGTGTGTGTATTTGTGTTGGTCAGGGCTGCCGGTTGATGCTCAGGGACTGGCTGGGCACTGGTCAGTAGGTGGTGAGCACTTGTGCGTCATTAGTTTTCTCTATTCTCTTTGGATTTTATTCCTCTCCCCTTCTCCCTCCTTTCCATTATAACTGTTACTGTTGTTCTTTTTATTTTCTCTCAACTGTTTAACTGTTCTTATCTCAACCCTAGTCTTGCATTCCTTTCCAATTCTCCCCACCCCCCTGGGTGAGGGGGGAGTGAGCAAATGGCTGTGTGGCACTTAATTACTGGCTGGGGTTAAACCATGACACTGTGTTTTACAGTTGGTGCTGGGTTGAATATTCTGATAAATTGCCAGTCTACTTGACTTATTGATAAAAGCTAAAAGATTGAGTTTAATTTTGCTTGCTGTGTTTGTGACAGTGTAAAAAGAAGCAGTTGTATTGTGCTTCTCAAAGTACCTTTAGGCTCTTTATTGGGAAGAGAGGGAATAAGTTAATTTATCCCTTAAATCAGGTGTGAGTTGGAGTTGTGTAAACAAAAATGGATGGAAAAGTTGTGGTAGTATAAAATAACTTTGCACTTGAGGGGGTAATGAACCATAAAGATTTTGGGGGTTGACTTCTATATTACATACCTCAGATTTGTGAGCTCCTTTATAAACCTAGATTTGTTAATGAAGCTGTAATTCTGTCAGTGGTCATTGGCTGGCAGGGCTTTGTACCTGCAATTACTTTTACAACTAAGCATATAACTACATGAAGTATCATCCTCTAGATACTGTTCTGAGAAGTAATTTAAAGAAAATGTTTGGGTAAGAAAATTATTTATCAATTTTTAATCAGACAAATATTTGTTATTTTAATCTGAAGAACTTTCAGACTTTGAGTTGGGGGGAAGATGCATTTCAGGACTCCTACAGCTGATAAAGAGTCTCGTGCTTGTGCAAATGCAAAATGCAATTCCTTTAAGCCAGAAAACTGTCTGGAAGAACAATTGCTAGATTCTGATTAGCATCTTAACAGAGGGCAATTTTCAGAACTGCAGTTATAGGCTTCTTTCTTGTTTGTAGGAGTAATTTCCGTTGACTTACCTGGAAAACTTTTGATAGCTGGTAAAAAGCTCATAACACATTCCTAGACTACTAAGCACAGGCACTTGGTGATGTAACTTCTTTACAAAGAAGTTATGTTACTAATGATGGTTAAAAACTTGTCACTCGTAACTAATGCTGTTGAGTTTTTCTCAATTTGTATGCAAAGGGAAAGCTAGCAAATTCAAGTTTGGACACAAATGTAATACTATTATGTTCTGTAATCCCTTCTGTGTGAAGATCTTCAACTGGAAAAACCTTAATAAATACAGCTTAAAGAATCCACAAGCATATTATGGGATGCAAGATAAATGAAGGTAGACAAAGGTGGAGAAGTTGAATGTGATATGAATGGCTAGGTGGTCTAAGCTGCTTTTGGAGCTGGACTCTAGAAATAAACGTTTGGTTGACAGAATGGCTGTGCTACATCTGTGTGACATGTCATCCTTCTCATTCCTGAGCTTTCATATTGCATATGCAAGTACTATACAGTTCTGAAGGTTTACCTGTCTCTTGGGATGTTTTGTATGTTATGGTATTGGACCAATGAAGAACTGCTTTTTCTCCCAAGGAGGTGAACACTTGAAATACACCAGTATTCAGTGCAGGGATCTAGCTATACTCTGAATAAATTGATTGTATTGAGTAATGTAAAGGTCTCTTTCCCTTCAAGTTGGGAGAGAAGAAGTTGTGTATCCATCTTACTAAAGCCTTCTTCAAGACATATTTCTCTTGTAATTTGACATTACTGCAGGAATGTAAATGTGATGCTCCTGTCCTGTCCTTAGGCAGCACTGGATTTATTTGCTGAAGTAAGCTGGATTGAATCAGATACATGGGTGATAAGAGATAGGCTGGGACTGATTCTTAGGTTACAGGAGAAAATCTGATATTTCAGTTGAGGAATAGTCAACCCATAGTCTTTCTAATTTCTTTCTTTTTAAAAAAACCCCAAACTCAACAACTTGTTACTTTGTCATAGTAATGATAATGATGGTCTGCTGAGGAGAGTTCTCTGTACTGTTAGTCCCATATTGTTGTCCATCTTTTAGATGTTTGGAGAGGAGAAGCTGTGGGTATTACTGTTGGATGGTTGTGGGGCAGCCTTATCTAGCAACCTACTCTGGTCTAATTATAAAATAGAAGTAAGGATAGATTGCTGAAGTTGAGTCGGATCTGTTAAAATTTCCTGAGGAAATTAAGCTAATGCGTTTCTGAAGGCTGCTTTTGCACTTGAAATGAGCTATTTCTGTTCAGTTATTCATTGCTTTAAGTGTTTCAGGGGTTGCATTCATTACTGTAGCTGCTGAAGAAATTTCTTATATGCAGGAAAAATGTTTATTCCACTGAGCGAGACTGGATATACAGTGTATAGCAAAATTATAGACTTAAATTAATTTGAAATAGTAACTTAGAAATAAAATTTGGACTAAATCCAGTTTTGTATTATCAATCCAGAAGAACATCCTTAAGGCTTTTATAGTAAGATGAAAAGCTGTATGGGAGTGACTTCATAGGGAAAATTGGGGCATAAAAGATATTGGTCCAAAGTTGAGAGAATGCAGTGAGATTCTTGGTGTAGTTGTGGAGCGTGGTGTTTGGGTTTTTTTGTTGTTTTGGTTTTTTTTTTTCTCCTCTTTCCTGTTGCTTGTGGCTTCCATTCTTGAACTCTTCAATCCATTGTTGGACTGTAGGCTGAACCATATTTCCATTTAAGCAGCCCTAAATAGAGGGACTTTTGCTGTTTGAGAAATCCAAAATCAAGAGATGGATCCAAAATAAAGGAAGATGTTTTTGCTTAGGACTGGAGTGTGCTGCCTTCAGGTAGTGCAGGTCACTGAAGTTTTCTAATATACAACACAGCAAGCAGCTAATTTACTTATCATATTCTGTTTTTTGTAATATATCCGCTATAGTTGAGGGCAACCTCAGTTTGACTTCTCTGCACAAAGATAAGTTTCTACTTTTCTATGCTAGACAAGTTTGCTCAAGACAACTTCCTGTGTTACCAATTAATTCAATTCCAGAAGTGTGCTTGCTGTGGGTACTACCACTTTGCTGAGCCTGTTCAGGTGTCTGCTGCTGTTTTCATATGTCAGAGTATTTTATCCCCATCCCCACCCACCCCCCCAGCTGGTAATGATATTTCTGTTCTTATCTATTTTTTTAAAGAGCAGAACTTAATCTTTGCTACCAGCTCTGGTCTTCCCTAAAGTTAACAAACCTTTTCAATAAATAATTAAGGTGTAAGTATTCACTTTAAAACAGTTTCCTGCTCTTTATGCTCTGTTATGCAACAGTTCCACATTTAATGAAAATAAGTGAAATTTGCTCATCTAAAATGACCCCTGGTAGTGAAATTTAATTCGGTGTTGACTACTGATAATATTTCCCATCTAGGGTGGGAAAGCATGAAAGCAGGCTTAACTGGTACTGTATCTGGAGATGAAACAAGATTGGTTCTTATTTAGGCATTACTGCAATGGGACCATATTTTTATTAGATTTATTTGCTTTTTTTTATATTTCAATTTGATTCCTTTGTTCTGTTGAGTTAGTCTGGGAAGGAGTGTGTCCTTGCTGAGACCTCAGCTCGATGAACATATGAAAATAGTTGAAGTGAGTGTTCACCTTGAACAGTGATGAGTTGTTTTGGTGGGTGTTTCTTCCTTGTCTGTAAACTGTTTGGGTGGGGTTTTTTTGTCCTTCAGTGAAACAAAACTTGAGATCTCTTCAGACATGTATTTCTGTATGTGCTTGTTTTCTTGTCTTGGTCTTGATAAGAAGTTGGATGAAGACAGATACCTATTGGTTTAGTAGGAGCGACACGAATTAAGGACAAAATGAACCAGCATCGAAAGCTGAAACTGTATCAGTGACACATTGATGGGTGGAAGAAGATGCATAAAACTCAAACTATCTCAAACCTTCCTGATTTTTTTCAAAACATGCCTCAAAGCTTGTTTTACCTTTGTCTTGACAGCACTAATGTGAGAAATGTAAATTCCATCTTAGGTGCTACAGATGTGACATTCTTCATATGTTTACTTGACTTTTTTGGGGGCTTATGTTGTCACTTTGCAGAAAAGTGTTTTGGTGAGCATGCTTTTCCAGGTATGCTGTGATCAGCTCTTAGGTGTTTCAGTAATAGGAAACTTCTAGAACTTCTGTTTTCATGTATCTCAAAGTGTATATTTGGTGAAAGAGTAACTTCTAGTGAATAGGGGTGTTTCCTGGAAAGTGGGCAACACTGAGAGATGAAACTGAAAGAGGGTAGATTTGGATTGGACATAAGGAAGAAATCTTACTTATAATGAGGGTGGTGAGACATTGGAACAGCTTGCCCAGAGAAGCTGTGGATGCCCCATCCCTGGAAGTGTTCAAAGCCAGGTTGGATGGGGCTTTGAGCAACCTGGTCTAGTGGAAGGTGTCTTTACCTGTGGCAGAGGGGTTGGACTAGATGATACTTGAAGGTCCCTTCCAACCCAACCCATGGAAATATTATGGAAATAACTGGTGGCTTCTAAATTAAGTGAATTTGCAGGAAACTTGCATTCTCAGAATATAGCTCTTTTAGTTGAGAGAAATGAGGTATGTTAGTGGAAAACAGGGATGTCAGATGGCTGGAAAAGTTTGGCGGTTTAAACCACGTTATGGGAGAGATCCTGTAGGGAGTGGGAGAAGGCTGTTGGTGGCCTTATATGTATTTAAACTGCTTGGACTAAGGGTGAAATCAGGATTTGAAGCAGTGGCTTCCATGCAGAGTTCAAGGTTTTAGCCTGCTTACTGCAGGGCAGGCGGAGTGAGTTGTTTGTAGGTGGAATAGTTAATTTAACCGGCTGCGTTTTCTGTCAGTACTGTACTGAGTTTTGCTGGGGAAACATTAAATGTGTTGTGAGAGTAGGTAGTGCATGTGACCCTAGCATAAGAATAAAAATTGATGAATCTATAGTAGTCTAACATGGATCCCATTGTTCTTGTACACGTGTGTTTTGGTTGAGTTCAAATACATAAAATAGTAAGTGATGTCTGACCTGCTAGCTGATTCTATTTTTCCATTTTAAAAGCTTTGTCTGACTTTATTTCCAGTGACCATTGAAAATTGAATGGAAACTCCATACTAGTGCTTGCTTCAAGGAGGGTCTTAGAACAAGAGCCTTAAGGTACCTTATCTCCTGGATTGCAGTAGATATACTTAAATATTTTTTTTCTGTTAAGGCTAGTGAAAGTGATGCTTCTTCCCCCCCCCCTTTTTTTTTCCCCCTGCAGAAAATGTAGTTGCAATGTGTCAAATCTAGTTTTACAATTTTATCCAAAGAGCTGTTATCAGTGGCTCAATGTCATTGTGCTTTATGGAAGGGGAGTATCTCTGTGCAGCTGATTGCTTGTTGTTTGCAAAACTGCTAGAGGTACAAAGTAGAAGCAGTTGCTGCAGATTTTGGGGTGATGACATCTATTTGGAGACTGTAGTAAATGAAAATGGAATCTGTTTTGTACTGTAGTAAACTGTGATCAGCTTTTTATTGTCAGCATCTGTAAGATATCTCAATTGCATAGCAATAACTAAATGCTTACGTAGGTGGGAAGCTTTGATATGAGAATCTTAAGTCTTGTTTTATCTTAGCAACAGGCACTGTCTACTTTTTTTGTTGTATGAGGCTATATACAGAATTCTGATGTTGGTTATAACCTTTCACTTGCACAAGTAGTTATAGTAAAAACTTAAACCACTGTTTAAATCTGGAGTACTTGTGATGCATTAAAAATTAGTCACTTGAATCAAACTGCTTTTCACTGTTTCTCAGTGTAAAATCAGTAGTAGTTCATGAATGTAATACAGGCAGCAATAAGAAAATTAAGTGTTGTTTTGTTGGTTTGTTTTTTTTTTTTTTTTAGTTTTCAGAGTGAATGGATGCATCCTCAGTTCTGTGTACTTAAACTACGCTATATGTACTGGCAGACAAAATGGAAGTTAAAAGATCAGGTCTCATATCTGAAAATCATAACGTGCTGAATTGAGTATAGTTGAAAAGTTGAGGCATTTTGGTTTCCTCTGACTCGTAAGTAAATTTCTTATTTATCTGAATCTTAGGTGGGAGTTAATTCAGAGAATTCATGTGGTCTGGAATCTAGACATACTTGCACCTCAAAATGAGGAATATAGCAACAAGAGACCAGTTCTTGACAAATAGTTAAATTGGCCTTGTTATCACTGAAAAAGCTGCTCCAGGTACCATTAGTGATAGAATGCATCCCACTTGACCAGTCGGAGCTCTTTCAAAAGAAAAGGAATGTAGGTATAAACTTCAGGGAAAAACACCAATAGAAGGAACATGGAAATAATAATTAAAAACCACTCCAACTTCCCAGCAGCTCTTCATGTGTCACTTGGTAGTTTTTCCCCCCCCTCATTTATTGATGAGACTGTCCCTTTGGTATTGCTTGACTGTACCAGGTCATGCTTCTCCACATTCTTGTCTGGCAGCACAGCTAGGTAGTCATTCAGATTTAAGTGGTGATGTGCCAGGTGGACTGTCTTTGTCATCTCTGTGCTGTCCCTTCAAGCCTTTCCAGCTTGTCATCTATCTTTTGTGCCAGTTTGTCATCAGTTTTGTCTTGCTGCTTCTCTGTTTCTGCATCTTTATGGTGGTGGTTGTTGTGGTGGTTTCTCTGTAGTGTTGTCCCCCTATCCCCTTCTGTCATCGCTCTGAGGTTCTCTGCCCTCATCCTGGGCTCTGCTTTACTATGTTCCTCTGGCTGGCTGGTTTTAAGAATGTTGCCCTATTGCCTCAGTGTTAAGTGAAAAATGAACATATAGGAAGGGAAGAGCCCACATCAGATCGGCAGCAGCCACTGAAGCAAAGTTGCTTATAACTTTTAGGCATTTGTAGTCCTGATCCTCTCTTCAGAGGGTTATCCAGAACCAAGAATGAGGGAATGGAGCAAAGGGGGGTTGGCATTTGTAGGTGGCTGTAGAAAAAAACCTTGTAGTACTATGCAACTAACTTGTTTCCCTAGCCCAGGGAAGATGTTGAAAAAGTTTGTGCAGTAGAGTATGTTCTTTATCAATTTTAAATGTGCAGTAAAGCATCAGACAAAACTTGTGCCCCTATGTGCCATTCCCACAGATGCCCTTCAGCATCCTGTTTGAGAGTCTGGAGATGAGAGGCAACAGTGACAGGGCTGCAGTTGTCCATTAGCTGGTTTGGAGTAAGGCTTTGAGAGAAAGTCCTTTAAATTTCTAAAAGAGCAGTAACAAAGTTAAGTAAACGTTTACTGCATGGTGTAAGAGCTTTGACTAAGCAAATACAGTTCAGGCCCAGAAGCATAGTAGCAACATTGGTAACCTAACTGGCTGTAACTTTTTTTCCAGCCAGCAGGACAGAGCAACAGTAAGATGCTTGTAACAGTGGCTCCTGAATAACCTATCAAATCTGATTAGTCAGAAGACGTTATTTAAATTAAACCCCCTTTTGGAAAGGAGGTGATGAAATGTGGCTGGCAGCCTGTTCTAGCATTACTGTGTGCAGTGCCTAACAAGTCTATTTGCTGACAGTGACTTCTGCAGTAATGGTATCTTAGTGCATGCTCACGGTGTATCAGGAAGAGCTAGTGTGCTATAAACTCAAATGCTATCTGAATCTAAAGTGTGACTGTCTCTCTGGAAATGGTGCATTTAATGATTTGCTTGCTATTGATGTGTGTGGTGAAAACTTAAGTTGATTGTTGCTTATGAAAAAGCCTTTGCCTTTAATTAGGGATTGCTTAACTTGGACAGGGAGCTCAAGAACAACTTCAATGAGCAGGTGGTGTTTGTCTTGAGTGCGCCCCCCCCTTCCCCCCCCAAGCAAGATATGAGCAGGTGTGGTGACGCAAGTCGAGGTGGACTTAAAAGAAACACTATGTCTGCGTGGCTGGGTTCCAGCAAAATGGCCTTTATTGTTTATACAAATTATTTATATATCTTAGACAGTGCAGGTGTTAGACCCTGATAGGGTTTTGTGTCCTTCTTCTTGCTTGCTATTTGCTGTTGCTGTAGGTGCCCGTATGCTGCGGTTCTAAGTTCCGATTCTTCACACCCTGTTTACATACCTGACAATTTGTGGCTGTCTTAAAGGTACACGGATAAGTCTTTGAAGTCAACTAACTTGTCTGCAGATCCCAACAAGCAGGAACATCCAGACAGTAAATATTTTGTGCAGCTGTGTCATGACAGTAACTTCACCATACTTGGGTGTCTGGCCAACATCCCTGACATGTGTGAACCTTACAGACCATGAGATAGTACACGCCTGCACTTAGCCTAAACTTAAAAGTTTGCATACACTAGGTGTGTAAACTATTTTTGTTTTTCACTGAGTATTAAGGCAGGCAAGCTCCGGGACTGGGCCAGAAGCCTCATCTATGGGTGGACACACTGCGTAGGAATTTTCCCAGTTACCGAGAGACTCCTGGCACCGGCTGCAATGGGGCTTCCCAGAAAAAAGGGTGGGCCTGGGTGATGTTAAGGTGGTAATGGGTGATGTCTCCTTTTCTCAGTCTCTGTAATGCTTTGCAGTAATGGTCTGATGCTTCGCTCTTATTGCTCTTTTATCCTATTGTGCATAATAACTAGTACTGTTCCCTTTATCATATTGCGTGCTATTTTTCCTTTATTGTATTTTAATATAATGAGCTGCATTTATCCTTATATTTGATTTGGAGTTCACTTTTGCTTAGTATCCAGTCAATTGGCAAAACAATGTGCCTTAGCTAGTTCTATAGTTAAAATAAGGTGTTGCATATGGCAGAAGAATCACTTTTCCCACTGCACCTTGAAGTTAATGTAGATGTTTGGCCTGCATTAGGATTTGGCTACAGGATTGCCAACAAAAGCAAGATACTTATTGCTTACGTGGGATGTTTTGACACTGAAGACACATCTAAGGCTTTATGCAGCCCCAGATTGATATACTACTGCAAAACTTCCTGGATGCTAGATGTGCACATCTTTGGTTCTGGGAGACTTGTAAGCATTGCTGCTAATGTCCCTGGAGCAAATGGATAGTGTCATGGTAACTTAGTACTTGGTAAACTAAGATTAGTGTGTGAGATGGCAAATTTAGTATGTCCTTGCAATGGCCTGCTGGAGAGGGGGATATGGATTATCATTCTAAAAATGAAAAGGGAATTCAGAGAAATCAATGTCCTTTACGTAAGTACAGTCTGGAGTAAGCTGCTTCTGGTAAATGAGGTAGGCAGCATAAACTCTAGTACCTGTAGATAACTGGTGCTGCATTGAAAAAACTTCCTTGTCAGTTGAGTTGCCCAAGTGAGGTGGTT
Source organism: Falco rusticolus (assembly GCF_015220075.1). NCBI lineage: Eukaryota > Metazoa > Chordata > Aves > Falconiformes > Falconidae > Falco > Falco rusticolus. Next base: position 8,854,072 of record NC_051209.1, on the reverse strand, counting down.
ACTGCCTCTCATCAGAAGTTTTAAAGTCCTTTAGAAAAGGAACACTTTTATTTTCAGTCTGAGATAGTAACTAGAATCATAGAATAATTTAGGTTGGAAAAGACCTTTGAGATTGTCAAGTCTAACTGTTAATGTAGGATTGCCAAGTCCATCACTAAACCATGTTGCTAGAAGAAAGATTAGCTTGGAGAAATTAAAGGAAGTATGTAGAGGCCTTGTCCCTAGTTCAGCTCTACTGTAATAGTGGATGATGGACAACCATAATAGATGCTTGTAGGCTGTGCCTCTCACTTCACCAGTCCTCTGTATGCCACTGAAGACTGTGACGGCTGTATAATTTCACATGTGGCCTGGCTTTTTCAGTAATAGAAATCAAGTTGACATCTTAATTGCTACTCTCGTACAGAGGAACTAGCCATGTAGCAGCTTGTCTGACAGCGATCTGGGTCTGGAAGGTGCAGCCTATTTCATGTGCTATAGTCTGCAGTCTGATCTTCTCTGTGGCACTGGAACTAATAAAGCCCATTCAGCTCTAGTAGTTGACATGCAAATGCATTGGGTGGTCTTGTGGCTTTGCCCTTGACAGCCTTCCTGAGATGGCAGGCTTGTCAATGTTTCACTTCCTTTTTCTTCTGTCTTTGAAGCTTCAATGTTTTGTTAGCTTCTGAGAAGCAGTTGCTGGCTAGTGACAAAACCAATTCTCTGGCTTAGTAGGATGGTTTTGGATGTAATGCCAATGTTGAGAGAGGTGTTGAGATGTGCTGAGAAGAACCTGACAAATGTTGAGCAGAATGACATGCAGCTCTTTTGTATGGGGTATGCCTGGAGTTGCCCAGCATGACTCTCTTTCCCACAGCCTAGCATCTACTCACTATGTTTCGTGAAGTCTGGTTGTACCCAGGTAACTTTCTTTGTACAGCTTTGGCTTTAGCTGTGTGTTGAATTCCTGTTAGCCAGTAGAGTTGGTTCACCCATTGATTTCAATATAATGTTAAAAGGGACCTTTGCACATTAAAAGGTACTTTCCTAAAGTACTTGGAACTGGCTCTTCCTGACCCCAGACATGTCAGCAGCTGCCAGGAGGAATAGCTAAACTGTCTGTGTAATCCTCACCTTATGACACCCTTCCTTTAAAGGTAATATTTGCATTTGGAATCTGCAGTGGAAACACTGAGGCAGAGTAAGATCTTGATTGGGGAATGATGGGTGTGAATGTTAGGTCTGCTCCAAGTTATGCTTTGAGCACTGTCTGCTGTTGGTAGGGGTGTACCAGATAACTTCATGTTTTTGAAGAATGGCTGTTGGGCGTTTCAATCTGTGAGCTGGAGGACTTCAGAAACAAAGGGTAACTGATGCTTTGTCATGTATAATGTCAAAGGAGGACTTAAGTTCAGCTATTTGAAGGATTATGCTGTGGTGTCTTGAGAAAGATCTTGTGATGTACTTCTAATCTAGCAAAAGAACCAGTTATGTTATTGAACACACCATAAGCATCCTGGAGCAGGGTTTTAGCTAGCTAATTAGACAGCTAATTCTGTCTTAAAAACAGCTCTTTTTTTTCAGAACAGGCCTGCTCTGTGTTAAAAGCTGGGTAGGCACTTCTGCGTTTAACATCTTGGCCATGTAGGAATTGTATCCATATTTTACAAGTTGTTAGTAAAATTCTGTGGGCAGTGGATGAGAATTATTAGGATTTTCTTGTGTATCAGAAAATATCTCCTTAATGGTACCACTTATTGTATACCCGTATTGTTATCTGTGCATTACCCAGTGTGTCCAGACAGCTGCCATACTGGTTAACTGACTGTGCATACAATACGATAGTATCCCATTTTAGAGCAGCAGAGATCAAACTGGAGAAGGATCAGTGTGGTGTTTCCAGTAGGAAGGGCTATTCTTAATGCCAGGGGACGCATGATGTGCTCTGTGGGTCTGGGATGGAGTGGCCTCTGAGCACTGTGATCTGGAACTCTCTGCCTTCCTGATCAACCTGGCTGGTCCTTGGCTCTGTTTTTCCTATTTTTTTTTCTTCATTTTGCTACTTAGACTGTCAAACTCTGGTCTAATTTATTTGTCTGCTCAGTCAATTCTCAGAACTATAAAATAAGGTTGCTTATCTATCTTGGGAACAGAATAAACAGCAAGTGTCTGCAATGTGTCCTGTAATCTAGAGATAAGTTGCTGTAGAAGTGCATAGGTGTTTTGCCAGTAGATGGCGTCTGTGTCCTTTGTGCTGACCCCTAGTTAAAAAAGTGTGTTTATCTTTGCTTACATCTAAAGCAATAGAATAGTAAGTGAAATAATACAGCAAGAATAAAACAAGACAAGGTAATGTATCTAATCACTACTACATATGACAGACTATAGTGGTTAAGAAAGATACATCACCAGTTGCCTTATACTTTACTATCATCCAGATCAGCAGTTGCTGGGGAGCCCCAATTACAGTGAGGATTTGGAGAGCCTTTCCTGGCAATTGGGAGGTCCACAGTGCATCTGCTCATAGGTGAGGTCTCCAAAGTCACTGTAAGAGGATCCAGCTTTTATACTGTTGAATAAACAAGCTCACCTAATTTCAAATACAGAAACATCTGGTTTCACTCTCCTCTTCGATCCCACCAAAGCCTGGCCAGGGCTCAGGGAGGAACCAAGGGAGTCTTCCTTATCTACTTGATTTTAACCACCGATTTGTAAACAAAGCCACATATCTGGTTTCATAGCCTTGACTACCTGCCTCTAAACAAGGAAGCATGTGCTATATTTTTTTGCTAACAATTATATTCTGTTTAAGCTACACATTTCACTAATGATCATGCATATTTTCCTAATGATTGAATACTAAATATATATTTATAACATTCGGTTGGCAGGCTCGTCTTAGAGGTCAACTTCTGCTTGGAGCCTGTTGCTCAGGCTTCAGTACTTCAATAGACTTATGCTGTGCTACATGTATAAAGTTGTTAAAGCTGTTTTAAAATGTTTTTCAGGTTCTAAATGGCTTCTAAGAAGTTGGCATCTGACTCTCATGGTAAGTGAAATTTGACATCCCTGCCTCTTAAATAGGATGAATTCTACTGTTGTTGCTGACTAATGTTCCAGCCCAGACAGTCCATAGAGACTAATGTTTTGCCTCTGAGTAGTTTTTTGTTAAGAACAAAGTGCCTTAGCTTCCTTATTGCATAGTTGCTTGCTGATGCTGTGCCTATTCTCTAGTTAAACTGAAATTCAGTCTGCGACTGTTCCCCGCTCCTTCATGGCAGAATAATACCTTCCCCTTCCCCTGCCTTCCCCTTCAAAATCAAAGTTGAACTGCAGTTGTGATATTGATCTGATGTTTGCTCAAGTGGACACTAGATCAGTAGCTCCCTTCTATGGAAGTCATGCGAGAAGGTGGATTGAAAGTGAAGCTTTTAATATATCATTGAGCTATACTTGCTTTTTGCTCAGCAGTGAATTTTTTCCTAAATTGGACTAATTACTTCAGCAGGAGAATGAAGAAGAGAATAACTTCTTCTACATTTGAGACGTGTAGTGTCATGCAGATGATTAGTATCATAAAAATTATTTGCCTGTATATGTACCCATCATTCTAGAAAATGGGGTGTAATTTCTGAGGATTATTATTTCTGTGGAATGTTAAAGTTCAGTTTGTATGTAATGTAGCTTCTTCAAAACGGTAATCATTCAAGGCAGTACTAGGAGGTTCATGTGAAATTTCTAATGTGATTTTTTTTTTTTTTTTTTTTTTCATGCTATAGAAAATTCTGCTTTTAGAAACTCAGTCTTGATCTTCCTGGATAATCTTTCAGATAAGAGTATCCTGGGGAGCTCCCTTTTTTTTTTTTTTCCTTGAGATTTTTATTCAGTCTTGCAAGTGTAAAGCTGAAATACAGAATAAGAAACGCCTCCCTTAAATACATGAATAAGGACTAATAAAAATGGCCTATTAAAACTTATTTTTTAGATGGTCTCATTTGCTGTGGCCCAGTAATCCTGCTGCAAGACAATTTCTTTATTAGATAGCTGCCAGTTCTCTAGCAGTTATTTTCTTCTATCTATGAATGCTCTGAACTGCTTGTCTTCTGAGTCTGTTTTTATTTCTCTTCTGCTTCCTAAACCAGACTAGCAAAGGCACTGCTCAGATCCAGAATTCAACCTGTCTTAAATATTTCTCAAAACAGTATGGTGTAGTGGAACATGCTCCTGGCTTCAAAATAACAAAATCAAAACAAATGGTGCTGTAAGCTGGCTGGTTAACTTGTCTATCACTTTGCATACCCTCTGTTCCTAATGATACCAGCAACACTGTCACAGTACTGTTTGAGGAGTAGCAGAGCAACTGCCTTGACTTACTATGTAAGAAATAAGCAGGGCAATTTTTTTCAGTTTTCTCCAGGGTTGTTAAGAATTAATCCCACCAAGTGAATTTTGGCTTTACTGTAAAGCATCTAGCCCAACAACTACCTTCAGCTCGGTGTCTCTGGCAGGCTGATGAAATTGGTCAACATAGTTGATGCATCTCTTGTACTTATCGTTGAGCTGCTTATTGGAGGCTATAGGACTGTTGTTGAATCACAGAATGGTTGAGATTGGAAGGGACCTCTGGAGATCGTTGTGTCCAAACCCCCCTGCTCAAGCAGAGCCTGCAAGAGCAAGTTGCTTGGGACCATGTATAGATGGAGATAAAGATGGGATTGTAAGGTATGGATGGAGAGGGAAGGAACTCTTCCTGTCTTAGCATATACCTGCAACTATGCCTAAGCATGTAACTTCAAATGCTCTCCTGTCATTTGGATAACTGGAAGTTCAAGCTTAAGTTGTAGTAATTAGTGGCATCTAGAAATGTAGCTCTCACCTGTTGTGCAAAAGGTGTGGGTTATACCAAGTGCAGTATGTTAATATTGATGTTGTATCGTCACTGTTGCTATACAACTTGAAAGCTTTTAACTCAAATTTCTGAAAACTACACAAGTGAAGTTTGTGTGACCACAAAAACTGTTCCCCATTTGTAACTGGTAACTGGTTTATCTGAAACATTTCCATTTTGCTACCAAACTGCACGCTTCTAGGAGTTGGCCGGTGATTTCTACATTATTCTAGAGTGTAGAGAAAACTTACTCTTGTAGTAGAACCTTGGGCCAGGAATATCCTATAGTGTCAGAGATCAGTCTGAGAGGTACACTTTTACCAGGGCTATTTTCAGAACTTCTACAATATGCTTTTAACTGCTAAAAGGATGAAGTGGCTAACAGCCATATTAAATAAGTTTAAAAAAAACCCTTTAATTGCTTCACTTGAACATGTGACTATTGAAACAGTGGCTTGCATAAAACTTCCTATATGTAGGTTTTGCTTATTGCTTTAGAACTTGCCATTTAAAACAATTTGCATCCTTACCCATCGGTGTGTTCAGGCAAAAGGGTCATTGGTTTACAAAAATATAAGGATTCTTGGCTTTCTAGATCAGATTTTAACTTCACTAGAGTAGTACTGTTCTGATTAGGCTGGAACAAAGTGAATACCATGTGCATCAATGTTTTGCTTCAGAAAGACTTCACCATCAAAACATTTGATGTGTTTCTTAACGTGTTTGTGGGTTTTGTAGCAGTTGTATTCAAGATTAGGTTATAGCAGTGGTTGTTACTAACAAATTGGTATACCTGGAAAGAAACTAGAAAGTTTTTATTTCTTAGCCTAGCTGCTGAGGTTAAACTGGTAGCTGTCAGGGCAGCCCATCTAGTCTAGGTGTATTTGAGTTTCTTACTGTACCAAAACAAAGAGTGTCCTTATGTAAATATCACAATGTGTGCTTATACCTTCTGTGGCTAGTACCTATTTCAGGAAAACAAGAAGGCTTGTGTAAGGGGAGATGTCTGCCACTTGCTGCATCAATAGGTCTAATAAGACAAGTATTTGCACACAGAGCAATCTGGGCTGTGATATTGGTGCAGAGAGATAATCCTGCTTTGCTTGGATCATCTTGCTTAGAGCTTAAAGTAGGACTAAGCAGAGCATAGTAGCAGTAGTCATGCTGGCCTCTGAGCAGTCAAGAGATCTGGTTGTCTGACCTGTCCATGATTTACCATACTCAGTGCAAGGGCTGCCACAGTTGCTATTTCTATGTAAGCAAACACTTTGGTATATCCAGGTTCTCAAATTGCCAGCTCAAATACTATTTGGATGCCATGTTGCAAATAGTGGTGTTGGTGGCCAGTGAGGTGCCATCTGGATGCTGTGCTGTGTAATGCTTGAATGTGTGCTTCTCAGTAAGGATCAATGAAAATGTTGTTATATTTTGCCTGGAGTGCTTTTGTATCTTGGTGGTGCAGGTGGGATGTAGGTTATTCAGCCTGATGGTTTAAAAGCTGGAGGAAATGCCACCTGTGTCCTAACAGGACTCTGGGACCAGCCAGTGTGGTGCATGGTATGAGAGCTCAAATGATGATGGCACATAAACATTTAACTCCAAATTAATAGGATGTTCCTGTTTTTGGAAGCTGCTCATCCTTTTGTTGGAGCCTGTGACTGCCTTGTAGACAAGTCAATAGTGAAGGAACACAAACAGTACTTAACTGTCATCTGAGTAAAAAAGCATGGGTCAGATAAAAATGGCAAGTCACTGCTCACTGAGGAAGGTTGGTCGCTGAACGCCATCTTAATATTGCCACTGATATCTCTTTGGATCTGCAACACGCAGTTACAAATGAGTGCCAGAGGAATGCTTCAAATTGTTATACACAGCTAGAAACCTTGCCTCTAATTCCAAAAGCTTAGACCAGTGATCCAAGAAACCCCTTTCAGTTAATTGAGAAGCAGTGCAATTTATATTGTGTGTTTTCTAATGCTTCACAGCAGCCCAAGGAAAACAAACCTATAGTTTGGCTTCTTGAAGATGGTTGAGCTCTAAGTGATTCTGCCTCATGAGTTTGCAAGATGTTTGAAGAAGGTTTTGTCCTAAAGCTTTTTAAATACCATGTGTAAATGATAGATATAAAGGACAGATAGAGGACCATGAAATAAGTCCGAGGCCTCTCATTTGGAGTGATCACAAATCAGACAGCTGATTAAGTTAAACTACCTTGTTTCAAAAATCAGAATTGCTATGCTAAGTAATCTTGAGCTATTTCACTGTGTGTTGGTTAAAGTGGAGTGTCTAGACTTTAGGTCATTTTGCCCTTGTGACCACTTGCATCCAAATTTTACTTCCTACATGTATATCAAAAACTGTGGTTTAGTTTTTCTTAGCTGCTCTAAAGCTGGGTTATTTTAAAGCCTGTTTTGGATATGACAAAAATGGCCTCATGTTATAGAGACATAACAGAGTGTTCAGGAGAGCTTCAGCTTCCAACTGTTGCATAGGCATAGTCTTGTCACAAGGGAAGCTAAAATGTTGGGTATATTGACTTCAAAATCTGTTTGATTGTTGTGTGTCTGGGTTTGGTTGGTGGATTTTTTTAAATAGTTATGAGCTAGAACATTATTAAAAAAAACAAAGCAAACAGAACCTACTAAAATTGAAGCAATGAAGTCCAAACACATTCAACATGTTTCCGATCAAGAAACTTCCTTTGTATTGAGTCACCTGGTGTAGTTGGGGCAGCAGAGATAAAATAGCTCTCAAATAAAGAAATGTGAGTTAATTGAATGCATTAAACTCATTAAGTCTTTTTGATACAATTTCTGCTTTTGATCTTAGGGCCTTTGAGTTATCTTGATGATGTCCCATTTAAGATAGGAGACAAATTCAAAACCCCAGCGAAGGTTGGATTACCCATTGGTTTCTGCCTGCCTGATTCTTTTCAGCTCATTAGAGAAGCACAGGTGAGTGATGTATTTTGCCTTTCTGCTCTCTTTTCCCCTCACCCTGGCCTCCAACATGTGGTGCTGTAAATTGCAAGTAGTCACAGTTTGCAGGTGTATTCAAATGTTAGTCTTGTTGGTCTTGTAGTGTTATTTCATATGCAAGGAAGTAATTGCAGAATGTCTGTTGGAATGTATAGAAAGATAAAAATATGATAGGCTGTACAAAAATTCTAGGAGGGGACGCAGCCAGCACAGCTGACCCCAATTGGCCAAAAGGATATTCCATACCATATGACATCATGCTCAGTATATAAACTGGGGGGGAAAACTGGCTGGGTGAGCAATTGCATTGTGCATCACTTGTATATTCTAATTCTGTTGTCACTATTATTGTTTTCCCTTCTTCTTTTGTCCCATTAAACTGTCTTTATCTCAAACAATGAATTTTACTTTTTTCCCTGATTCTCTCCCCCATCCCACTGGGGGGGAGGAGAAGCGAGCAAGCGGCTGTGTGGTGTTTAAGTGCCTGCTGAGTTAAACTATTACAAATAGTTATAGAAATAGTTATAGGTCTAAATGTTACACTGACTAAATTTGAGTAGTATTTTTTTAAGAGGAAAATAAGAACTGATACATCCATCTATGCTATGGCATACTTGCAGAATCTTGTTTGAGGATAACAAGTGTTTCTATGATCATATTTTATGGGTTCTCACAATAGTGAGATCAAGAAAACAATTTCCAGTTCTTGTTTTCTGTGCAGTTGCTGTAGGGCAAACAGGTTATAGCTTGGTATGGATGGATTCCAGACCTTTAAGGACCATTAATTCTTGGTAGCATAAAATCAATTGTTCTAGCAGAAATGTTGAAAATCTAATCTCCAAATGTGACTGATTGCAGTAGATGGTTCTGTGTTTTTCCCCCCCTTTCCTGCAACTCATCTGCTGGAGAGCTGAATATCTCAATTACCCTACATGACGGCTTTTTCATTATAACCATTAAACAATTACCTGATCATCCTAATACACATATTTCCACCCAGTTAAGCTGGTGTGGGAGAACCAAAGGAGACTCTAATGTCCTATTGCTGGCTTCATTGTGCTAAGTCTCCATTTTCCTGTCAAGCTGAGGCTCAAGTATAGCATACCCGATTGGACTGCAACACCTTGCATAATATAATGTGACTATGTAGACTATGCATCTTGAAGTGTAATTTGATGACTTTACAGCTGTAGCAAGAGCTATTTTTAAAAAAATTAAAATACAGGGAAGCAAATTTGCCCAAAGCCATATATTTGTATATAAATACCTCCCTTTTTTTTTATAAAAAAAAACCAGCTTTGATCAATTTTTGTCTGTATATATAACCATATACATACAAACACAAAAACTGCAATAGCTCTGCTCGGGTAGCAAAGAATGTGTAATGAGTAGTGCCTAGCACTTCTGCCAGTGACTTGTTTTTCAAAGTCAACTTGCTGATAAGTTGTATATCACACCTCTTGAAGTCTTAGAGCTAAGGAAAGGGAAAACTGTTGTGGTTGAGACAACAGGTCTCCAGGATCTCACTGGAGCCTGCTATAGGATGGGATGCAATACAACATATAGCAAGTCCCAAAAAAGCCTAGTAGAGGCTGAGCAAGCCTTGCTGGCTTGTTGCTCTTTAGAGCTAGGAATTTCTATGACCTAGCAGTCCTGTAAGAAGAGCACTCCTGTTGGGTTATATGTTATTATCCTGGCAAGGATGTCTTATAACTTCTTAAGTCACAGGTAGGTTATACCCTGGACTTAACTTGTAGGCTGTGTTCTCTGAATGTTTTGTGGCTCTCTAAAGAACATTTGAAGCTGTTCATTCTTCATGAGATACTAAAGATTTAAGTGATTTAGTTTGTTCAGAATTTTGTCCTCTCAACCAGACTACTATGGTAGCCAGTAAACTGGTAGCAAGTAGCTTACAAATGTCTTCCTGTGCTAACCTGGCCCTGAAGGAGCTGATGTTAAATGAGAAAAGCTTGTGGGATTCTGTCATGCCAGTAACCGCAGCAAAATCTACTACTACAGATAGTTGTCATCTTTGGTGCAGCCCTTTGGCTGGTGAGCCACTGGCACTGGGGTAAGAATAGCGATACCTCTTAAACTAGTGGGTGTAGAACTCTAATATCAAGTCCCTTAGGAATCTTTTAGGGGGAACTGACTAATACTGTATTGGTCTTTGGATGCAAAAATACCCTGTTATAGTCTTGAATAGCTTGTGGACAGGGCGTAGTTCAGTGTTGCCAGATCGGGGTATGATTGTCCATCTAGTAATGCATTAGACTTTCCCTTGCTACATCTGTTGTCTTGGGGGAAGAGGGTGGGAGGGCTGTGAAACTTATCTTGGGATGATCAGTAGCTCTAAAGCAAAACTAAATGTAGGAAGGAGGCAAAATATGATATTCTAATGCAGACTATAGACAGGTTTTGCTGCTAGAGGCAAAATGAACTATTTTTGGTGTTTTCTAGCTTTGCTAGTCTGTAGGTTATAAGAGATGCTGGGGAAAAAATTGATGCCTGTTCATGGTAATTCATGTAGCTCTTATTCTGTTATGTTGCTGTTAAAAGTAGTGGCTATGTTCATTATATTTTTTTTTTTCTCTCTTCTCCTTTCCCTTTCATCCTTGGTCAGTATGACTTCTCGCTGGAAAAGCAAACAATTGAGTGGGCTGAAGATATCGACAAAACTGAAGCTGCCCAGAGAGAAGCTGAACATAAGGCAGAAGAAGCACTAGTGAACTCAAAAGCAGCTTCAGAGGTTAGCAACAAAATGGGGCTTTCAGAGGTACCTTGCCCTGAGGCCATGCCTCCTCCTATTAACCCCATCCTCGCTAGCCTGCGGCACAATAATATTCTTACTCCCACGCCAGCCAACAGCAGTGCTGTGAAGCAAAAGGCTCTCAGTCCACCTTGTCCAAAAGCAGACTTCAACCTGGCTGATTTTGAATGTGAAGAAGATCCATTTGACAAACTGGAATTAAAAACTATCAATGATAAAGAGGAATTAAAAAATATTCTTGAAATTCATGTTGGTACTACCAGGCCAGTTGTTGCCCAGCTGTTAGATAATACTTTGCCCAAAGGAGGGTCTGGGTCTGTGTTGCAAGATGAGGAAGTTCTGGCATCCATAGAAAGGGCCACGTTGGACTTCAAGCCCCTTCACAAACCCAATGGCTTTATCACTTTACCGCAGTTGGGAAACTGTGAAAAGATGTCCTTGTCTTCCAAAGTATCCCTGTCCCCTATTGCTTCAGTGAGTAATATCAAATCCCTGTCCTTTCCTAAACTTGACTCCGATGAGAGTGATCAGAAATCATCAAAGCTCACAAGTGCTTTCCACAGTACTACCTGTCTCCACAATGGCACTTTCCTCAGCTCTTTGCAGACTTGTGCTCAGAGTAAAGTGAGTGAACTGAATGGACACCATATGGTTGGTCTTTCCGCTCTAAATGAGGACAGCGACATAGAGACATCAACATTACCCTCTTCATCCAGGCTGCCTTCCCTGGCTGTGTCAACAGTTTGTACAGAAGAAGAATCATCTCAGAGCACAGTGACTACGGTAAAACACGCAGTAGATTAGAATCAGGGTTGCTGGGGAGATGTGGAGGTGCAGAGGCAAATGTTGCTTCTAAAATGTCATGTGGTTTTAGGTTCATTTAATGGGAGTGGTGCAGAGATCATGTGTGGTAGTTTCTCTTCATTTACATGGCAAACTGATCAGTCAAATGGGTCTTCATGCTGGCAGTTCTGAACTTCAGGTTATTACTCTGCAGGTTTTCCCTAAATCTGATATTTTTAGACTAATACTGGTGACTTTTCTTTCAGCTTCTCAGCTCTTGTTCATAGTTGCACACCTTTGAACTAAGTGTATGAGATGTCTTTGTACAGTCCTGCATTCTGTCTTATCCAACTGAGGTCTATCAGATTCTGAACCGCTCTTAGGTTTTGAGTTAAATCTCTGCTAGGTTTGTTTCTCGGCTTGCTGGAAATAAGGGGAAATTTGTTTTTATCTTATTCCTTCTATTCCTTGAAAAGCCTACAAGTATGTGCTGTCGTTCAGGGAAGAAAAAAGCACTTGCAGTTGACCTGCAGTGAAAGAATTGTCTGTGTATGTGTTTTTCTTCCTGATATCCTTTTAAAATCTAGCCTTTAAAAGGATGAGAATAATGGTGGTCTGAAATCTGGTATTTACTCTCTTCCTTGTAAAGGAGTGTGGAAGGATTGTTTTGTGGATACCAAAAACAGTCTTTAGGATCATCTCAGATCACTAATGTTACAGTTGATTTGTTGTAAAGCTCTGAGGCAGGGGTTTGACGCTTAATTTCCCCAAACTTGTAGCAAGTTCTAAAATTACTTTGGGGACACTTAACTTCACACCATCTGTTGTTTTTGTCTCTTTGTAAAGAAAAGTAGATATTTGAGTAAGCTTGCAGACTTCTTCCCCCCCCCCAAGAAACTAAGGTCTGGACACCAATACTTATGAAGCCTAGTAGAAATTGTGTAGTCAAATCCTCTAGCTGGCTCTAAAATCTGGCTGCTTCTGTCCAATATAAGCAGTGGTTCTGTGGCCTTACTGGCATACTGTAGTTTTTTGTGTGATACAAGTGACACTGCTTCTCTCCTGTTGTTCTTTCTCTCCTTTTCAGGCTTAGGTAAATGCATTGTTAATTGTGAGATACAGTATTCTGGCAACTAGTGTATTTGTCAGAGCACAGCAGAACAGCTGTTTATTGATCACTAGAGCAAATTCAATACAGTAAACTTTGGCAGAAGCAGCAATGTGTTGAGCAACTGCGCACTGCTACAGATCACAGGTTTGAGAGGTTGTATGTAGCTCAGAGGTGAAACCTCAAAGTATGACATGTGACATCTCTAGGGATTAACCTGAAAGATCACTTACAACTAGATAGATGGGCATTCAGATGGTCAAATTTTCATTCTAATTATTCAAATATCTATGTGGGACTAAAACTTATTAGAGGCCAAGAGGGGAAGGTGTCTTCTTGAAAATGCTGTAAGAAAAGATACAAACTGATAAACAAAAAATAGTCTTACTAGGAGAAGTAATAAAGATCATAATTTGAAACTATTCTTCTTTGGAAGCAGCAAACCAAGAAACAGGTATGCTGGCAGAACTAGTTCTTTCTGTTTCAATTCCAAGACTTCAGAATATACTTGTTTCATATTTCCACAATATGGTCCCAGTGGCTGAAAAATGACAGCTGAGCTGCAAGCAATTGAAGTAAATGTAACTTATTCAGAGTATGAAAATGATAGAAGGAAGTCATAGTTATCTCTGTAGCTGGGAGCAGAAGGTTCATGTGTCCCTTTTCTTCAAGGTTACACAAGAATAAGCCTGTCCTTTTTAGAAAGCCTCAGGACAATCATATGTCCTAGTGTATTCCACAGCAATCTTATATATACTTTTTTTTTTTCCTCACAAAACTAGAAAATGTAACTTTGGATTTGGAGTGACTACTGGAGTTTATGCTTTACCAGTGAATATGATCTAGGGTTTTTTGGATGGAAATAAACTTGTGATTTCTCTGAGGCTCCACTGATTCTGTCTTGGGTGGTCCCCTCTGAGTATTGTTTTTGAAGCTCACTGGTTTGCTTTTTGCAGCATTGGCAGAGAAATGACTAGTGAAGACAACAGGTTGGAATTAAACAAAACTGGTCAGAGACCTGATTAGTATGATGCATTTTATTTAGAAAAATTTCTGGTTACTGGAGGATGGGATACTCCTGGTGGGCCATTCAGTAGTATGATGTGTGTGGGCACACCAGCTGCAGGCAGGGTTCCTGGCCTCTGCATGAAGTCCCTAAAAGTAGGCACAGTGTGCAAGCACATACTGAAAGCACTGCATGTCTGCTTCTTGAAGGGTACTAAAACGCAAGTTTGAGATATAAGGGAACACGACTGCTGAGTTGACCAGTCCTGGCTTTGTCCCCTGCAATTTCTTTAGGTGTTTCCCTCTGGAAGTCACTGACCACAAGCACAGGTTGTTAAACTCTTATGTAGATTGAGGAGGAGTTGGTTTCCCCAGACTCTTGAATCTCTGGTGTCAGAAGCAGTTTTTGGATTTCTTGGCTGCATCATCCTTCAGTTTGCTAACCAGCTGATTTCAGGGCTACTCCAGACCCTTGTTTCAGTGTATCCCATATTCTAGTGCTTTTTGCTCTGGCAAAAGTGCCTGGAGGAAGGGTCTGTGTGGAGAGCTTTGAACCCCTCTACTACCATGAGGAGAGGTTCTTGGGTAAACTAGTCTATCGGATGGAACGTGATTTCTTGGGCTTTGTCTCCTAGAAGAGAAATTCTTACCCTGGAGATGAAAATAAGAAGAAATGCAGAACAAAGCCTTTTTTTTTTTTTTTTTTTTTTTTTTTTTCTTCCCCCCCCTCCCCCAATAGATGGAACTTGCCAAAATGCTAATACATATTCTTTTTTTATTTTTCTATAAACAGGTTTTTGTTGTTTGTGGTGGTGGGTTTTTTTATGGTGGTGTTTTGTAGGGGTTTTGGGTGTGTGTGTGTTGGTTGGGGGACTTTGTGGGTTGTGGTGTTTTGTTGTTGTGGGGGTTAGTTTTTTGTTTTGGTTTTTTTTTGTTTGGGTGGGTTTTTTTTAGTTTGGGCCCAAAGAAGGCCTTTCTGAAAGAAGTGGACAAGCTTTCAAGCAATCTGTTTGCTTTAAAAGGTATTAAGGAAAGGCAATAAACAGAGGCTCTTGGTCCACAGTGTAATTTCTTGTAGTCTTTTCTAATTTGATTTAAAATACAAGAAGGTTTTTAATCAGATGAACTGAAATGTGCAGATTTGATGGGGCAAAGTTCTGACTCTGCACTCCTGTTATCTTGGGCAAAGTAGTATAAAGTGGTGGATTGGTTCTGCCCTCTGGCAGCCTGGTTCCGCAAAAATGGGGCAGGTGTACAGCAGGGAATGTTACCTAGCCTTGTTGGTATACTGGGAATGGGACCAGCTGTTGGTAGAAAAATCATGTGCTCTTTTTAGCCAGTGTGCCACATTGCTCATGGCATATGAAATGCAGTGCTTTGAGTGTAGAAAAGGGTTATCTATTTCTCTTATCCCTTCTCATGGTCAAAAAAATAAAGGGAAGTCTATAGGCAATGACTTTAAAATTATCACTGTCATTCAGACAGCGTAACACTGGGATGACCTGAACAGGAGCCAGCGTGTTAAGCTGAGCTGTATGAACATATAGTAGTCACAGAATAAACAAGTTTACAATTATTATGAGGGGGGACACATCCTTCTTAGAGTATAATCTGTTTTTGTAGAGTGTTGAGAGAAGAAATGATCGCTATGATTGCTATTCTAGAACTACACACAATTGTAATGTGTGCATCTCGCATGTAGAAGCCTGATCAGACCAAGCCTCCTTAGTATGGTAGTCTTATTCCCAGATCTTTCCCATAAAACCCTTATTTTCCCCCAGCTGTAGCAAATTCTACTCACTGGTGCATAATGTTTATAGTAATCTTATTTGTGTATTGTCCAACAGGTACACCTAGACTACAAGGAAAGAGAAATCCCTGTGGTAAGTTCCCAAATACCTGTGTGCTTGTACTGAAACATGTTTCTGAAAATCTCCAGAAGTAGTGTTCCTCTGAGTACAGAAAATCATAGGTGACGAGTAAACTTTGGGTGAAGGAAGCAATCTCCATGCTTCCCCTGAGGTACAGGGTTTGACTATATCATAAGGTTTGGTATTGAAAGGTTTTCATCCACCAGTAAGAGAGGGTATATTGTGAAGAGTCTGGGTTGTTGATTGTTGTTTTGAGGGTAAAAAGAGTATGGTGGGAGTTCAGACTACGTGCACTGCTTGGTTTCGTCCTAACAGTGAGTAGCTTTCCAAGGGCAGTCTAGAAAGCCTCTTGGATTAATTGCATGGGATATCCTGGTTCTGCACTAGCCAGAAACAGGGTGTGGGGGATGCAGAAGATGATCATCACCTCAGCCTCTGGGTTTTCCCCTTTAGGTAACGCATCAAGATTTCCCAGTGTCTAAAGTGCCCAATAACCCTAGCTGCACAAAGTGGTCGGGTGGCCCTGCTTCTGAACTACAGCAGGTCCTCTCTGCTAGTGAGAAGCAGTGCGTAGAGATGGTTGTCAACATGGGGTACTCGCCTGAGAATGTTCTGAAAGCCATGAAGAAGGGACAGAACATAGACCAGGTAAGAGCTTGTGCAATGGGGAAGAAACCCTTGACTGGATGCTGATTCTGCTAAGAAACAACCTTGGGTTTGCAAAATGGATGGGGGGGAATACTTTTATTTTAGCAAGGGGTTGCAGCCTGTAGCTGCTGTGAGATTATAACTGCTAGAGAAGTTGTCACCTGGCAGTAAAAGCTCCTAAAACCAAAGAGTGTCTGCATATGTTTCTGATAAGAGACTGCTTGAGTCGGCCATACCTGTGGGTGCTGGGTTAGAGCTGTGCTGAGCTTGGGATGGGCTCTTAGCTCTATGTTAAGCTGGGAGAGGTACTGGGCCTTCCCAGGAGCTGCAAAACCATCTGAAGGAAGCTTAGTGTGGCTCTACACCATGCTTAGTGCTGTGTGACAAAAAAAGTCAACTTCCATTGTTCTGTGCATGGGTGAAGATGTTGATGTCTCTCCTTGTAGAGTGAGATTGGCCCCTTTGGGCTTATGACAGCCCCAAAAGGCTATCACAAGGCACCACTGACTGACTTTCTGGTTGTGGTGCTTCCTGCTTTGTGTTGCCTCAAATGCTTACTAAACCCAGGTCACATAGCATAAAGCACTGCAGGGTGAAGCATGGCTCTGGTTCTTGTATGTGCTTCAAACATTCTAAAGCAGGGAAAGTGTGGCCAAACTTTCGATGCTGGCTCTAGGCAGGCTGTGTACTGCACAGAGCATTGCCTGGTGGGACTGTGCCTGTTGCAGAGGAGTGTCCCAGTGACTTCTGCTTGTAGAGCCGATCTGTTTGCCCACTACATACACATTGAGAGCAGTTTAAGCTGTGCACTGGAGTGAACTGTAGTATCGAGTGGAAAAAATGTCCCTTAAGAGGGTGGTTTTAAATCCTGCTGTATTTGTAGGCTGTGTTCTTTTGTGTACCTAGCATACCTATCCGACCTTTCCCTGTACCTCTCAAAGCTGAGAACAGATAAGAAATTTGGCAGCAATTTCTGGGTGTGTGAACTGGGATTTGCAGCTCACTCACCAGTATGCTGAGTTGATCTTAATCTGAAAGCAGTCAGCCTTTTGCATCAGTTTTTGCAGCTGTCTGAGAGGAAGCTAAAGCTGACTGCTGGACCTACAGTTCCATTTTGAAAACTTGTAGTATAAAAAGAACAGTTTAACTTCTGCCTTGTGATCAGGCATGGAAGGCTAAGGATAGGC
Source organism: Falco rusticolus (assembly GCF_015220075.1). Taxonomy (NCBI): domain Eukaryota; kingdom Metazoa; phylum Chordata; class Aves; order Falconiformes; family Falconidae; genus Falco; species Falco rusticolus. Next base: position 8,836,855 of record NC_051209.1, on the reverse strand, counting down.
TTCTGAGACTGCTTTGACTAGAGTGGAAGATGATGTGCAGAGCTGATGGGAAAGCACAGGAGGACAGAAAGGCTTGTCTGTTTTCTCTGAACAAGCTCTTGCATAAAAAGCATCGCAACTCTACTAGGAAGGACTTTATCTCCATCCCTGGTAAAGTCCAGGGTGGAGTCACGCCTCAGCCCCTCTGCGTGTACAGAGATGGTATTCAACTATATGCTGCGAATGCCACTCTGCAAACTTAGTTTCTTTTCTTCATTCCACGTAGGTTTTGGATTACCTGTTAGCACATGGACAGCTTTGTGAGAAGGGCTTTGATCCACTTCTTGTTGAAGCAGCTTTGGAGATGCGCCAGTGCTCAGAGGAGAAGGTGAGGGTGCGATGTACTAAGGAATAGAGAGAATGTGCTGTGATGGGGAATTCAGCAGAAGTTCCTCTGGCTGCTGTAATTTTGACTTTCATGATGATGCTGTCTTGTTTCCAAAACTGACTGCTGAAGGACATCCTTGCGGCAATAAAGTGAATATGTTTTAAAGCATTAGAATTCTTCTGCATTGTTTTATCGCTCTCACTTGCATGCATTTTTATGGGGACAGGATTTTTTAAAGATCCTGCTTATTCTGGTTGTAATGTTTTGAACCCAGAGTTCTATTGTGGGGTGAGGTGCTTGGTACAGAGATGGTTAATTTCAGAAGCAGCAAATTATCTTTCAAATCCTGCCAGCCTGCCCTGGCTGTGAATTTTCTTCCTTGTACAAACACGTGTTTGGGGAAGAGTGGCTGGAAAGCTGCCTGCTGGAAAAGGACCTCGGGGTGTTGGTTGACAGCCAGCTGAACATGAGCCGGCAGTGCGCCCAGGTGGCCATGGCCAGCAGCATCCTGGCCTGTATCAGAAATAGCATGGCTAGCAGGACTAGGGAAGTGATCGTCCCCCTATACTTGGTACTGGTGAGGCCGTACCTTGAATACTGTGTTCACTTTTGGGCCCCTCGCTTCAGGAGGGACATTGAGGTGCTGCAGCATGTCCAGAGAAGGCAGCGAAGCTGGTGAAGGATCTGGAGCACAAGTTTTATGAGGAGCAGCTGAGGGAACTGGGGCTGTTTAGCCTGGAGAAGAGGAGGCTCAGGGGAGACCTTATTGCTCTCTCTAACTACCTGAAAGGAGGTTGTAGGCAGGTGGGGTTGGTCTCTTCTGTTGCTTGTTAATTGGGAGAAGAAATGGCTTCAAGTTGCTCCAGGGGAGGTTTAGATCAGGTATTAGGAAATATTTCTTCACTGAAAGGGTAGTGAAGCATTTGAACAGGCTGCCAAGGGTGGTTGGGGGTGTGGAACCACCATCCCTGGAGGTATTAAAGAAAGCAGGTAGATGCAGTGCTTGGGGACATGGTTTAGTGATGAACTTGGCAGTCCTGGGTTAATGGTTGTACTTGATGATCTCAAAGGTCTTTTCCAATTTAAATGATTCTATGACATCTGTCTGACTGCTCAGTCAATTAGGTTAGTGCTCTTTCTGGAAGAAGCTGAAAATGTTTTTGGGGTCTGGTTCACTGTCTGTCTGTTCTACCAGCACCAAAGTACAGAGGCAGGAGCAGGTAGCCAGGGCAGAGGACAGCAGGATCTCTTAAAGTTTCCCAGCCTGTTGTGTGCCAATTTATTATATGAAATCTTTAGAGGTGCAACCTACCCCCACCCCTTACATATTTACGCTTTCTTGCCTTTCTTGGGCTTAGTGATGAGCTCGCAGAGGAACTATGGTGTGAAGATGGGAGAAGTGACTGAGTTCAGGAAACACGTTTGCTACTGTCTTAACTCCAAAATTGGAAACTGCTGATCTCCTGATCATCCATTTCAACCTGTTTTTCTAGTTTTTTGGTCATGTTTCCCCCCAAGTGGAACAGAGGCTCTGTAAATGGCACAGGGTTCATAAGTCTGATTGGCTGATTCACTTGTTACTTTATTTTTTGAAAGCTCAGGGAAGATTTGTAGTTGATGTTGGTAGTATTGTACACAGTGTGTCCAGTAGGGTTTGTGCTAATCTCCCAAGTTTGCCCTAGATCTGAAGAGCCAGTTGATAGCAAGGGCTACTCTACTCTACTCTTCCCAAAGTCAAAGTAACTTTAAAAAAATTCAGATGCAGCAGTGGCTGCTAGATGGGGGAGCAGGGTGACATCAATCAGTCTGAGTTAAGCTAGGCTGATAAATTTCCTACTGGGAGACACACCCCCATAGACTGAGCTTTGGTGCCCTTGCTGAAGAGGATTTTGGAAATGCAGGACTGCAGACACAGCAGACTGAAGGTGAGGCTCTGTGGGCTGTTGCACCCATAGCTCTGCTGTTCCATCTCCAGTTAGAGAGAGCCAGGATGTACTTGGGGAGGAGGAATCCACCCCATGGAGTGCCCAGTCCCTGAAGACTGGCTCTGTGCTAAACCTCCACCAAGCACTGATCTTTTCTCTTGCAAATAATGGACTGTCTATGATCACAGAACTTCTCCAACTAATGAGCCAATTTAAAGAAAAGGGCTTTGAAGTACAAGACATTAAGGAGGTCTTATTATTAAATAACAATGACCAACACAAGGCTTTGGAAGATTTAATGGCCCGTGCAGGAGCTAGTTGAAAACACATGAGTGTGCAAAGGAGCAGGACTAGCCCTGCCACCTTCACATCCAGTGTGGCTTGCTCTCAGCAGGAAGGAGTCTAGCTTTTCACATACATGGGAGAGAGACTGAGCAAGCCCATCCACGTATATCACTAGCACTTCTCTTTCCACCGAGAGCCAACTTTCTTTCTTAGTAAAGGACATTTTAAAAACTTGTTTCCTTTTTCCAGCTTGGTCAGACTGCCTAGACTGCCCAACCTCTACTGGAATTCCACCTATGTAGAGACTGGAATGGTTTCTTCCCCTCGCTGTTGCACTGGAGTTGGACAGAATACTAAGTTGGCTCTGAAACTAGGATGCTTTGGTTCTTTGAAGCTGCTTTCATGGTATCTGCTTGTACTGAATTACTTGACTGTGTCGTAGTCCAGATCAACTGGTTAAATTTGACCTTTAGTGCAATGGAGTTTTATTTTTTTGGTTTAAAGTTAGTCTGTAACTTAGTAAAATACTGGTTCAGAAACTGTTGCTATGCATAAAGAGAGAAACTGTTCCTCTTAGGCTTTCTTGGTTGTGTGTTTGTTTTTTTTTTTTTACCCATGCATCCAACAACACTTCTGCCAGACATGAGCATCCAATGCTGAATGGTGTGCAAGTTCTCTTAAAACAGGTAAACTTTGAACTCTACCTGGACCTGCAACTTGTGTTGGTTCTTGAACCTGAAGGCAGAGATGGAGCTCAGTATTCTTAATCCTCCAGGTTTGTAGGATATTTAAGACAATGCCCTGCTAGGAAATCTGTTATCTTTTTGTTTTAAATAATATTGTGTGATGCAGGAGGCTTCTTTCAAGTGCTTTCTTTAGAACAAATATACTCACTGCATTATTTCCATTTCTCACACTGTTATAAAATTACATAATAACATCTAGTACTAGAAATCAGGTTTGGGGTTGTTTTTGATACTTTATGTTGTACATTGTTCAAGTTCTAAATAAAATATCAGTAGTCTCGAGGAATCTTTAATTTGCTAAATATTTTGATTCTGCAGAAGAACAACTAATAAAACCCTTAAATACAACTCCCAGTGTCATGGTTCCCATATCATGCTCTGGCTTCAGCAGATGAAGAACTTGCTGAATCCTGCCTGCCCAAGTGGTGCTTGTTCCTGTAGGCATGCATGAACACTGTGTTGGGCAGAACAACCAGAGGCTTCCAGGCAGATGGCTGCAGTGGTAGAATGTGCTGCTTTTTTCTGTGGCTTGCTTTTGTTGCAAAAAACAAGCTTAGAGATCCAAACTCATTGTTACAGGATGGAGCTGGGAGCATTGGACTTCAGGAGGGGAAAACAACTCCGGTGGTTGCCTCAGTTCAGGTTTTTCATAAGAGGTTTTAGCTTATCAGGACCCCAAAGGAGATGGCATTTCTCTCTATTATGTTGTTAACTTTATATGACCTTTTAAAACATTTGGGTTCAGCGTTCCTAGAATTCTCTGTGAGGTGCTTGACTGTTAATTATATACCTTTACTTAAAACAAATGATGCTGAGGAGAGATGTAGCTGGTAAGTATCTAGGAAATGTAGAGATGGATGAGTAGGACCAGGGCAGATTGTCTTGCACTGTATCCTGTAGCATTGAGCTTCACTAGCTTATAGTGGTGGGGCTGAAATGAATTGTCTTAAGAATGACACTCAGCAACTGCTGTCTCTGTAGGTGTAGGTAAATCAGTTGCCCAGCTTGCTTTCCCAGGTGAGAAATGTGACAGTCTGAAATGAAGTTCCTGATTAGTCAGAAAAGCTGGAAAGCAAAACTCAAACTGCTTTACTGTCACTGCTGAGAGCATTTGGTTGTGTTGCTTGTTTTGGTTTTTATCAGGATTAATATCCAAACAAGTCTGTCTGGTCTGAGACAGTCCTGAAGGGGCAAGAAGTCTTGCCAGTGAAGAAACAACTATTTAGACCAAACCTCTGAATAAAATAATCTCTTTAGTTGTGTTACTGTGTGTTAAGTTTTTTCAGTCTCCCCACTACAGTAACAACTTCTGCTCCCACCTCTACAGCAGTCTCCATAAGCAGAGAGGTGAAGATGGGGAAGCGATACCTGTAAAGTTGGTCTCCTCCTTCCAAAGAGACATACCTGTCTGTGTCTTCCCTGGTAACACTGCTCTTGTTTCATCAGTGAGGTTTCTGGATTTACATCTGTATTGGGTTTGCATGGCCAGGTTTTGGTAGCAGAGGGACTATAAGTGTAGCTTCTGTGAGAAGATGCCAGAAGTTTCCCCCATGTTTGATAAAGCCAGCACCAGCTGTCTCCAAGATGGACCTGCTGCTGGCTGAAGCTGAGCCCGTTGGTGATGGTGGTAGGCTCTCTGTGATATCATATTAAGAAGGGGAGAAAAACCGCTGTGGAACAGCAGCCAGAAGAGAGGAGTTGAGAATATGTGAGAGAAATAACTGCAGACACCAAGGTCAGTGAAGAAGGAGGGGGGGAGGAGGTGCACTAGGGGCTGGAGCAGAGATTCCCTTGCAGCCTGTGGTGAAGACCGTGGGTGAAGCAGGTTGTCCCCCTGCAGCCTGTAGAAGACCCTGAGCCATAGCAGGTGTATGCGTCCTGAAGGAAGCTGTGACCCTGTGGAGAGTGGAACCCACACTGGAGCAGGTTTTCTGTCAGGACTTGTGATTCTGTGGGTGACACATGCTGGAGCAGTTTGTTCCTGAAGGACTGCACCCTGTGGAAAGGACCCATGCTGGAGCAGTTTGAAGAGCTGCAGCCTGTGGGAAGGTCCCATGTTGGAGAAGTTTGTGGAGGACTGTCTCCCATAGGTGGGACCCCATGCTGGAGCGGGGGAAGAGTGAGGAGGGAGTGGCAGAGACAATGTTGTGATGAACTGACTACAGCCCCTGTTCCCCATCCCCCTGTGTCGCTCAGGGGGAGGAGGTAGAGGAATTTGGGAGTAAGGTTGAGCCTAGGAAGAAGGAAGGGGTGTTTTAAGAGTTGTTTTCATTTCTCATTATCCTACTCTGATAAGTAATAAATTAATTTCCTCAGGTTGAGTCTGTTTTACCAGTGATGGTAATTGCTGAGTGATCTCCCTGTCCTTATCTCAGCTCATGAGCCTTTCACTGTATTTTCTCCTTCCTGGCCAGCTGAGGAGTGGAAGTGATAGAGCAGCTTGGAGAGGATTAACCTGGTGACTTAGGGGTGAGGCAGTTCTGAAGAAACATGTAACAAGTGATACAATGTGATGAGAATTGAATGTTGTTTTGGGTGCTGTGCATCACTAGTTACTCTGGTACTGTTGTTCTCTCCTGTCAAGGTATGAACAAACTTGGCCTGGATGTGGGATCCAGGGTCCAGCTGGTGCGAGGCTGGACTCTGCCCTGCTGTTAGCTGGTGAGATGATGACTACATCCCTGGTCATACTTAAGACCTTAGGGCTTTTCCTTAGGTTCTCAGATCAGATTATGTACCTGGTATTTGGCACTGCTTTAACTTTTTGTCAGAGGTTGTTCTGCCTCCTTGTGCTAGCTGCTGCCAGATACTGAGCTTGTGAGGAGAAGTGTAGAGGCAGAGCCAAAACTGGTGGTTGTGCTTTGAGCCAGAGACTCCCTGAGCTGCCTCCAGATGGTTCTGGACAGCAGCAGCCTGGTAAGGACTCTGATACTGAAGAGCTGTCAGGCTTCCTACTCTGCTTGCAGATGGCTGGAGACCTGGTGGGATGAGAAGTGCTGCTGTGGTTGCTGCCTTGTTTTGAGGGTGACTTCTTTCTGGGATCCTACAGTCTGTCAGGCAGCAGGAGCTGTGGATACTCCTGTGCTCTAGGGCTGCAGCATGGCTCCTGCAGCTGCTTGGTTCTGCTGGAGCGCCCCTGGGCAGCACAGGTTGCTGACCCCAGAAGCCTGTGTTAGCAGCTTTTCTGCACATGGCCTGTGGCTGGGCAGCTCTCCGTGCTGGGGAGGCTGCTGGCTTTTGGCTGCCTGTGCAGTGTTGTTTTGCTGCTGCCATAGGCCGTTCAGGTCAGCCACATGTGGCTGACCTGAAAGCTTCTGAAATGCCAGCTCTGTCAACAGGCCAGGTGTGAAGGGGATTTCATACTGATTCCCAGCCCCAGTTAATCTTCTGAAATCCAACATTTTTATGGATCATATTTACAACAAATTTTACCAGAGTTCTGTAGGAAACTTTATTTTAAATAACATCAATTATCCAAATAAAATACCAAGTGTTAATAGTCTTTGTTGTACTTGAATACAAAAGTGAACCCATTTTAGTTCTGTATTTATTTGATTGAGAGAGCCTGGCTACATACAATCTTAGACTGCTGTAATGACAATTTCACATGTGTTCCTCAAATTGAAATGAAAACCATTCATATTGGGTTAAGGTATTATTTTTGGGAAATAATTGTGATAGGGGTGTTATTGATATGGAGAAATAATGTGAAATGGGGACAATGGACATCGATTGTGATTGTATATGTCTGCCCAAGGAATGTGGGTATGGTGACTGGTCATGGGTGTGGTGTCTGGTCACATAGGCACACAGCTTTGAGGAGACGCCTGCCCTTCTTCCTCTAACAAAGGGGCTATTTATAAAAAGGATGAGAGACATTCCAATGTTATCTAGAGGAAGGGAGTGCTAAGGCTTCTTGCTGGAGAAGATCGGATGGTCACAAGGACATGAATCACCTGCAGACCTGCAGGACCACCACATTCCAGGCAAAGGACTGATAAGCTAATTAACATACAAAGCGAGAGTAAGCGGGTTTAGGTAAGGGATATGTATAGGCGTTAATTGAATATTCATTTGTTTTATTGTATAAATGTGAGATGGTTCGTCACTTTGGGCATGCACGCTTGTGGAGGAGCGATCCCCCGTGCATCTGCGCGCAATAAACATACCTACTTTATAACTTTCGAGTTATAGAGTCCAATTCCGCAGTCAGTTTGGCGAGCCAGGCAGGAGGATTTCTGCTCGGCTGAGGGACCAGCTGTGGAGCGGACGCTCCTAGGCGCGCCCCGGGAGATTTCCTCGGAGGAGCCTCCTCTTCTCAGCTGTTCACCCGGGAGCAGAAGAGAAACCCCTGGATCCACGGATAAAACGGTATGTTTAGTAACGGGGCGGCTGGTGAGACGCACGGAGACGTCCGGCGCGCAGCGTAGTCCCCAGGAGGAAAGGTACCTTGGGAGGGGGGTTGCTGACCAAGGGGTGGCCGCTAGCGATCTTGAGGGCAGATCGAGCAAACCCGAGGTTACTGCCATTCCTAAAAGCCCGGAGGCCTCGTGACGGAAAGCGGGGGGCGGGACGGAATAAGGCGGAATCTCACAGGAACAAGAGGGACCTCACAGCAAAAGTAAAAGGGAAACTTTTGCGTAGGAAAAAAAAAAAAACAAACAAAAAAAAAAAACCAAACCAAAAAAAGGAAAACATGGGAGTAACAAAATCTTAAATACTTCATAAAGATCTGGGAAGCTAAAAACTTCCTTTAGGTTGTCTTAAGATTTGGGGAATTCCTAGAATGTAACAACTGAAATAGCGCTCTGTGTCTTGTCTGTTCTATGTGTTGTCTTGTTACATGTTCAAAACTTGGAGTTATGAAATGTATGTTGAAAAATAATAATACTCTGGTAATTCGTGGCAAATAGCGGAAAACTTAACACTCTGCTCAAGACCAGGAGAAATTGGTATTTTGTTTGTTGTTTGTTTTTTTGGCAATTGCTCATTGAAATGCATACTTTGTGAACTGTCAGTGTTCCTAAGTTGTACATAAGTGCACGGTACCGTATAACATACTGCTTGTGTGCCTGAGGGCTGCCCGGAGAGTGTGAATGGTGTGATTGAGATGCGCATTTTGATTTTCCGTGTATAGCTTAATTATTTTGACTGAGTGTGAGTGCAAGAGTGCTTGAGATGCGCGTTTGAGTGCAAAACGAGTAAGGAGCTCTATCCGCGTTTCCGACCTTGGGTGGCTAAGGCGGCCGGAGAAAACAAAGTAATTAAAATTGTGAAATGGGAAATGGAAGAAGTAAGCCCTGTGAAAAATCGCCCTTGGGTTGTATATTAAAACACTGGAGGGATATCATAGGACAGGGTGGCACCGAAAATAGAAGGAAATTGGTTAAATATTGTAATCAGTGGTGGCCTTTGTATAAATTGGGGAGTGATGCGAAATGGCCTCAGGAGGGAGGAACATTAGATTATAACACTCTCCTGCAATTAATGTTTCTGAGGAGAGAAGGAAAATAGGACGAAGTATCATATGCAGACATGTTCTTCGTCCTCCGGGACAAACCTGAGTGGCAAAAGGACTGTGGATTAGTACCCCCTCGGGACCCTATGGTACTAGCACTAGAAAGAGTACAGGATTAACATCACCTGATCTTTGATTATGGCTCTAGAAAAGGACAGAAAAAAAAAAACAACAAAAACAACTGAGACCTAAACTAGAAAGATGTTCTTGTTGAAATTTTTGTGTTAAAAGCTCAGGTTGTGGTTCCTTCTGTGGAGCAACCAGAATGAAACACGTTGTAAGATAAGAACTTGTACTGATGTATGTAAAACCTGAGGCGTGTGTGTGTGGAGAATCAAAGACCTTGTGAAAGCGTTGGGGTGAGTTTGTACAAACCCCCGTACCCCCTCGAAGGTGCGACTGAGCCATGCTGGGATGCATGGCATGATGTTTGCTGTTTGCCTGCAAAGGCATGATGTGTAAGAACACAGACTTAAAGCAACAAGTAGCAGTTTTGCATTCAGGGTAAGAAAGAGTTAAAACAGAAGTGCTGTAGCAGGGGCAGGCTTGTGTAACCTGCAGAGCAGGAAGAGCATCTCCTGCCCCGAACCCTTCTGCTGGTAAGGAGGAGGGGATTGCTATTGCTGACAATTGAGCAGAGGGACCTGACAAGGTCACCCCAATTGCTGCAGCATTTGCAGTACAACAGGACCGGTAACGGCCCCTTTAGGGCAGGCAATGGGTATGAGGTGGAATTTTAGTGAATACAAAAACAACTTATTTGTTAAACTTCAGAGAAAAAAAATATAATTTGTTACAGTTGTGGGAGCTGCTGGCCACCAGGAAAACATCCTGAAACCTTTAAAGTACAAACTAAGAAAACAAATAAGAATGCCAAATTCACCAAAATCTTTGTTGGGATGAGATTTATTAGAACATCTAGACGTTTAAAGAAGGAGAAATGAAACCAAAAGTTAAAAATGATCAAGTAATTGAAATATTGAGCTTATCTTTAATTCAACAGAAAAGAGGAAAAGAGGACCTCCCTGAAGTAAAAGAAACTTTTAACCAGGTGTATCTGAAAATCCAGGAAAGGTGAAAAATGCTTTACCTGTTACAGTAAAAATGATAAGGGGGAGGCTTGCTCAGTTCAGATAAAAACAATATCCCTTGGTCAGCAAGGCTGTGGGGATACTGGCAGAAAAACTGAGATAAAATACACTCTGTAGTAGCTCTACTAATGTAAATCTGTGTGTTTTGCCGTGACAGTGACTTGTTATGGGATGTGCAGGTGAAACTCTGCATTGACAACAAAGTACAAGGAATAAGGTTGGTCAGGTGCCTCCTACCATAGTCAAGGGCAAGACTGGGTTGGCCTCTGTGTTTGCCACCAAGAAGAATCTTGAGCTCAGCTGTTGGCTGCAACCCAGTAGGCGTTGAGCGGTGGGAACATATGCCATGCCAGACCTTGATGTGAGGAATGGCCCCCTCTGTTATAAGAGGGTCATCCAGGAAGGAAGAACATAAGATGGCCCATTGAGGCACTGATTTGGAAATTGGAAACCACCTGGCTGACCATGAGGCCAGACAAGTAACAGAGGAGGTAGGAAAGGAGGAATTATCCTTAATACCAGTCGATAAAATCCAAACTGTAAGTACAGTTCAGGAGCCAAACTATTCTAAAGAAAACTTATAAGGTAATTCAGGACATGAATGATAAAATAAAAATAAATAAGTGGACTTATTTAAGGGATGGTCGTATAGTGGTACCATCCAATTTAATATGGACCACAGCCCTATTATTAATAAGACGCATTGGGGAGCTGATACTTTATATAAAAGTCTAAATCAGAAATTGATAGGGCGAAACTTGTATACTGTAATAAAACAGGTGACTCAGCAATGTGAAATGTGTTTACGCAATAATCCCAATACAGCAAATAAAATAAAACTAGGGAACATTAGTAGAGGAAATTATCCAGGACAACAGTGGCAAGCTGATTTTCCGAACTCCCAAGAAAAGGGGGGGACCAGTATTTATTAGTTATGTCTGATATGTTTTCAGGTTGGCCAAAAGCCTTTCCTTGTTGAACAAATAAAGCAAGAGAGGTAACGAAGGGACTGTTAAATGAAATTATCCCCCGCTTTGGGGTTCCGGCAACAATCTCTTCCAATAGAGACTCACACTTTTGTGCCAAAATAGTACAACAAGTGAGAACAGTATTGGGAATAGATTGGCAATTACGTACTCCTTATTACTTCAATGTTCTGTTTGGTGCTGTCGAAGAATGATCAGAAAGCATAATGATCAGAGAGCATAATGATAGTTTTTAGAACAGGGGGGATTGAATAATGAGCTACGTACAATGAGTGATGAATGGTATACTACTTTTTTAGAAAATGATGTGCTTATATATAATTATCCAAAGTTGGGAGGTGTTCAAGGACCCTTATTGTCAACATGATGAATACACCAAGACCCTTAGTGTCAGCACCACGGATGTACTAGACACAAGGTCCTTGGATTCGTTATCTTTATAAGGGCCATCTGGTCCTAAGTTTGTGTTGTGTATATAACGCTACCTAAACAAGGAATTTGAATCATGCTCATTAGTCTATCGAGGAACAGAGTCTGCACAGAAACAAGAAGGTAAAAAAGGTTCACTGGAGGAAGACTCCTGATCTTCATCCTGAAGACCCCCCAGGCGACCACTCCTCAAGGACATTGTGCAGGAGCGGAATATGTAAATGAATTCCCGGAATTGTAATGAATATGTAAATCATTTCCTGATGGAAACCATAATTGGTGGGATACTCTCATTGGCTGGTCACCTTCTGCAACAGGAATTCTTAATGCTGTGGTACACCCCATTGTGATCTTATTGATCAGTTTAGGAATTTCCTTAATACTAACCATTATATTTGTGGGTTTGGAGAATGTTTAAAAGGGTAACGCTTATGTATGATGCTTTATATCATTCGGGAAGACTGCTTAAGTAAAAGAATTTACTTAGTTTGATCGAAAAGGGGGGATTGATATGGAGAGATAGTGTGAAATGGGGACAATGGACATCGATTGTGATTGTATAGGTCTGCCCAAGGAATGTGGGTATGGTGACTAGTCATGGGTGTGGTGTCTGGTCACATAGGCACACAGCTTTGAGGAGACAACTACAGTTTTGAGGAGACCTGCCCTTCTTCCTCTAGCAAAGGGGCTATTTAAAAAAGAAAGAGAAAAGGATGAGAGACATTCCAATGTTATCTAGAGGGAGGGAGTGCTAAGTCTCCTTGCTGGAGAAGACCGGATGGTCACAAGGACATGAATCACCTACAAACCTGCAAGACCACCACATTCCAGGCAAAGGACTGATAAGCTAATTAACATACAAAGCGAGAGTAAGCGGGTTTAGGTAAGGGATATGTATAGGCGTTAATTGAACATTCATTTGTTTTATTGTATAAATGTTCGTCACTTCGGGCATGCACGCTTGTGGAGGAGCGATCCCCCGTGCATCTGCGCGCAATAAACATACCTACTTTATAACTTTCGAGTTATAGAGTTTAATTCCGTACATCAAAAGGTAGATGAGACTGAATTTTCAAAAAATAAAGATGTGTAAAGATAGCAGTATGGGGAGGGTGGAGGACAAGCAAAATGAGCAAAAGGGAATGATTTTGTAGCAATTATGAGGTATGAAACAAAGATCAAGGTTTTTTTGTCAATTGTTTTATTCTTATTCTGTTAATTTGCTATTACAATTAATTGCAAAACAGTTATTTTTCTTATTAAAAATTTTCAATTTACAGAGAAAAATGCTAACCACTAGCAAAACCATGGAGAGCAGAGGAAGGCAGGAAAACTGAAGTTATAAGTCTGAACAGAGATATGAATGAACGACAGTAACAATAGATTTATTTTAATTTAGTGGTATAAACACTTATATGTTCTTGTTCAATCCCTTACAGAAAAGCTATTTGGGAGCTGCTGCAAGACAATTTTAAGGAGCTCACTCACTTGTGGTAAAGTGACAAGGGAAAAAAGGCAAAAGATTAAGTACAGAATACCATGTAATGCTAGCCAAATGATTTGATGTAATCAGAAAAGGTTTGTTGTTTCAGAAAGAGTAATTATGGCTTAATGAGTCTCCTGCAAAGGTAAATGATGTGGCTGATTTAAATTCTCAATAACCGTCTTCTGCCACGCTGCATTACGCATAGAAGGCCAAACATTGCCCATTTGGACTCATACATGTACCATTCTGATTGGAAGTCAGATCCACTGTTTTAACATTCCAAAAAACATCAAAATTTGTTTCATTCTCTTGCAGGGGAATACCAATTAAACAAGTTCTAAAGGGTTGCCTGCCTGTTGCAGACTTAAATAAAAGTCTGTTACTCCCGTGATATTTGCCCATGTCACCCATATGTTTGTCCTAGGCAAGATGTCAAAAATACTTTGGCCAATGGGTAAAAAATTCATCAAGACCGCAAACCAAGTCCACCACTCAAACATGTTTAGTTCTACAATTTCCACGGGGTTTTTTGTTTGGGGTTTTTTTTTGGGGGGTTTGTTTTTTTTTTTTTGGTTTTACATTCCAGCCCACAAATCTGTGCTTTCACAGATTCTGATGATGTATACCGTCTCCAACCAGCATGGTATTACACTAGTCGTATGCTTTCTCTTGCTTCATGCCCAGTTACTAATCAAACACATACACTCTTTACACCATTTACATTTAAGCTTTGGCTTACCAGAACCGTTTTACCCCACATAGCATACATTGGCATAATACCCGCGGGTTACATCCCTTACAACATAGAGAGTTTACTCTGTCTGCTCGCTCTGAGTCTTCTCTTCCGTCTTCTGATCTTGACATACAGGTCGCACAAACTTGCTAGGGACCCATATAGGTCCTTTACCTGTGGAGATACAAAAATAACCTCTACCGATAAATAACACCGGATTAGGTCCTTCCCATACGCCTGAAGCCATATTTTTATACAGAACATTCAAACCAGGAACTGTAGTTGTTTGGTTCCCTCGCGCTGTTTGGTGATGTATAACAACAGGTGGTCCCTCTCTACCCTCCCTAAGGGAGAGATAGTTTAAGGTAAACAACACCTTAGTCAACCGTTTAGTTACGTCTATGTCCTGCGATACTTTCTGTCTCTGAAGATAATCCTTCAGGGTACGGTTTGCCCTTTCAACAACTGCTTGCCTTGTTGGGGAGTGAGGAATCCCTTTAACGTGTTTAATTCCCCCAGTTGTCATAAACCTAGCGACTCGTTGACTACTATATGCTGGACCATTGTCTGTCTTTATTTCTACAGGTACTCCCATGACAGCAAAACAAGACATTAAGTGTCTCTCCACATGTAATGCCTTTTCACCGGTTTGTGCAGTGGCCCATATAAAGTGAGAATAGGTGTCAATTGTGACATGCACATACTTAAGCTTCCCAAAGTCAGGTACATGTGTTACATCCATTTGCCAAACCTGAAGTGCCCTCAGACCTTTTGGGTTAGTGCCCACCCCTAAACCAGGTCCTTGATGACTACATTGAGGGCAGGAGTGAACAATGCCCTTTGCATCTGCTACGGGTATTTGATACTGTCGATGTAAAGACTTTGCATTTTGATGAAACATCTCGTGGCTGTTACGAGCTTCTTCAAACTTATATGTTGGAGGAGTTATTGCCAGACAGTTGACTGCTTCATCAGCTCTAGCATTACCTTTGCCCAAACCAGTGGTCCACTGATGACTTCTAATATGCATAATACAAAATTCATGTTTTCTCTGACAAAGAGTACTACGCAGTTGTAGAAACATTTCACCAAGATGTTGGTTCTTTGTCTCTCTCAACAAGGCATCTTCAATGTGCTGTACTACACCACCTATGTACAATGATTCTGATACTATGTTTACAGGTGTGTCGTTCCAGCTTCCCAATGCCCAACACACTGCTTTCAGTTCTAAGGTTTGAAGGTTGTCCCGTGGTTCACCGGTGATCACGTGTTTCTGCCACTGATTATCGGATTGCCAAACACACGCAGCCTTCTTTATCTTTCGTCCTGCATCTGTGAACACCATTGGCCTTTCAACTGGTCTTTTTGAGCATAACAGTCTTGCAATCCACTGGTAATGTTCTAACATCATCCAGAGAGGTCCTTTTGGCCGGTTGTTGTGTACAACACCTGTATAGCCCATCAAGGCTTCCTGTATGGCTGTTGAATGTCTCAGGAGCCACTCATAATCATCACCACGGACTGGAATACTGATATCTGCCGGTTCAGTCCCATCAATTTCAACAATCCTGTCTCTTCCTTTTCTCACCAAGGCCGCTACTGCTTCAGGATGACTTAAAATATGATGTCTGGGTTGCAATGGCAAAAACAACCACTCTAAAACGATCGCCGTATTTTCCCCCTTTTTCTTTTGCCATTGCAAAATAAGGGCAAAAGGTGAAGTGGCAACATTACAAACCAAAAAAGAACGCATGATTCGCCATTCGGCGACCACACCAGCCAGTCTGAATCTTGCAGGACACAACTTTCAGGGCAGCCCGCTGTTCTGGAGAACAAGTTTGAGGACTGTTGGCTTCGGTGCCATGCAACCAGGATCGGAACGGTTGCAAATCATCGTTAGTGAGGCCAACTATATTACGAACCCACTGTAGGTCTCCTAAAAGCCTTTGAGCATCATGCAGAGTAGTTATTTGTGTAGTAAGGGTCACCTTCTTGTGGTCGGATCTGAGCATCCAAGATGAGCCATCCTAGATATTTCCATGGGGCCGAATGTTGAATCTTCTCAGACGCCACAATCAAACCACATGATAGAAGGTGGTCAACAAGCCATTTCAGTTGATCATCTGAAATCCCTTGTTCAGCGGCCAATAAAATATCGTCCATATAATGATAGATCAGGACATGAGGCCAACGATGTCGTACCGGAACAAGTGCCCAATCTACAAAAGTCTGACACATCGTAGGAGAGTTCTTCATTCCTTGTGGTAAAACAACCCATTCATACCGTTTGGCCGGAGCGGCACAGTTTATTGATGGCAGAGTGAATGCAAATCTTTGCGTGTTGTCAGGATGTAAGGGAATCATGAAGAAACAGTCTTTCAAGTCTATCACGACAATTTGCCAATTCTGAGGGATCACTGTAGGAGTTGGAAGACCAGGTTGCAATGCTCCCATTGCTAACATCTGATCATTAACTTTCCGTAAATCATGTAAGAGTCGCCATTTCCCAGTCTTCTTTGGTATCACAAAAATAGGAGTATTCCAAGGACTTGTAGAAGGTCGAATATGACCTACTCTCAGTTGTTCCTGCACCAATTCCTCAGCAACGCGCAGCCGTTCTTCTGTCATCAGCCACTGGTCTACCCAAATTGGCTTTTTTGTTAACCATGTGATCTTCAGTATGGGTGGCTGCCGATCAGTGGCCGTGGTGCAAAATGCTGATCAGTTGTCATAACTAGTCCCAATTGTGACAAAACATCCTGTCCAATCAACCCAGATAACGTGGGTGGGAGTTGCATTACGTATGGCCGAATTACAATAGCCTGGCCGTCTTCAAACTGCAATGTAATCAAGTCTTTACTCTGCTTCGGGGCTTTTGCACCTCCTACTCCTACCACTCGGGTGATTGGAGCTTGCAGTTCCCAATTCTGGGGCCATAGATGTTGATTAATGATGGTGACATCTGCCCCGGAGTCTAATAGAGGTTCCAGAATAATTTGCTGACTGCCTTTCTTCAATTGAATCTTCTGATATGGTCTTTGATTAAGATCTAACGTGAAATACACCTCAGGTCCGGTAGGAGGAGAAGACGATTTTGGATCTATCTTAGATGGCTGGCCTTGTTGTCTGAGTTGCTCATAATATTGTCGATGCGCAACAAGGCTGTCATAGGGAAGTATTTGAGCAATTTTACTTCCTTTTGGAATAGTAACCGGTAGTTGTAATGCATAGGCCATAACTTGTACGTGTCCCGTAAAATGTGCATCAATTACTCCAGGTAAAACAATTACTCCTTGCCTTCCTGTTGAAGATCAACCTAATAAAAGTCCTCCAACTGGAGAATTCACGTTAGACAATGGCCCTTTTACTTCATTTAGAATTAAAGTCACTTCTTTATTATTCAAAGTTACGTCTACTGTGGTTGCCACGTCCACCCCGAGGCTCCCCCGGGTGGGTGGGACACGCTGGTATAAGAGACCACATTTCTCATCTGCGTTGTTGGGGCCTGTACTTGTGTCTTCGCGCGTAGACCCGACGCGCTGCACTGCATGTTTCCCGACCTGTTATATCTACAAACAGCAGTAGCATGTGTATCTAAGTTACATTTGTGACACCAAACAGTCTTTGAACAAGTACGCCTCATGTGTCCAGATTCACCACATCGATAACAAATACCAAATCCTGATCTACCATTGTTCCTCTTTCGATGTCCACCTATATGATTTGTTAAGGCCGCTGCGATTATATGCCCTTGCTCCCTCAACACAGCAGTAAAGGCAGCCGCTTGGTTATTTTGTTCGGCTCGAGTAGGTCTAATCAACATTTCATCTATGGGACTTCCTTGGGGTAGTGTTGCTAAGATCGCCCTTGTTCTTGGGTTAGCCCCTTCAAAGGCGAGGGTGCGAAACAAATGTTCCTGCAGGTCCAAAGGTAAATCAGAATTGTTCTTTAATGCTGCAGACAAACGGTCTACAAATTGTCCATAGGGCTCCATTGTCCCCTGACGAACAGTGGTATAGGAAGCAGGTTTCTTCTTGTCTGGCACAGACAAAAGGGCTTGATGTGCTAAAGTCTGAGCAAGTTGATGCATTTATATAGGATACTGCAATTGAACCTGTGTAGTAAAGTCCCTGCCCAGTTAACATATCTGCCTGTATACCGTAAAGCGGATCTCCTATATCTGGATCTTGATGTCTATTTGCTTCCTCTACGGCTAGTCTCTTCCACTCCCTCTCAAACATTAAATATTGAGGAGTCAATAAGAGGGAAGCAAGTCCAGCACAATCAGCAGGTGAAAGAACGTCTGCTGTGAAAATAAACTGTATGATCTGTCATGCAGCCTCTGAACGCAGGCCATGAGTAGTAACCATTTGCTTTGCTTGTTGCAATATTTTCCAATCATGTGGCTCCCATTGTGCACCAAGGTTATTAATCACTACTGGACAATCTAACGAGCTGGTCACCTGCCAATCACCCTCCTAAATAGCATCACGAACAACACCAGACCAACACTGTAGAATTGGATCTTTTCTCGAGTTCAGCATCGGAGGGGTAGTTGGGCTAACTGGAGGAATTACAGGTATTGAAGTAGTAGGCAGGTTCATTTCAACTCGCTTTTCCAGGTTTCTTAATTTATCTATTACCTCCTGTAAGGATTTCTCTGCATTGTTATCACAAGGCTTCTCCCCGCCTTCCTCCTCAAATTCGTCCGATGATGTTTCAGGAAGAGGAGGATACGACATCGCACTGCGCTTTTGCCCACCCTGATGTGACCTACGAGCTGTCACCACCCTCCGTTTTGGTCTTGCTCCACCCACAGCTCCGATTGGTGCAGCAGGACTCGCTGCTCCTCCTTCCTGGGGAGGCTCAGCCGCCTCTTCCGGGTTCGGCTCAGTTACCGCAGGCTCTCGAGGAGCCTGGTCATGGGTGTGGTGTCTGGTCACATAGCCACACAGCTTTGAGGAGACGCCTACCCTTCTTCCTCTAACAAAGGGGCTATTTATAAAAAGGATGAGAAAAAGATGAGAGACATTCCAATGTTATCTAGAGGGAGAGAGTGCTAAGTCTTCTTGCTGGAGAAGATCAGATGGTCACAAGGACATGAATCACCTACAAACCTGCAAGACCACCACATTCCAGGCAAAGGACTGATAAGCTAATTAACATACAAAGCGGGGTTTAGGTAAGGAATATGTATAGGCGTTAATTGAATATTCATTTGTTTTATTGTATAAATGTGAGATGGTTCATCACTTTGGGCATGCACGCTTGTGGAGGAGCGATCCCCCGTGCATCTGCGCGCAATAAACATACCTACTTTATAACCTTCGAGTTATAGAGTTTAATTCCGTATGTCATTATCAAATTTTGTACTCGATGTATACGCTAACTAACAAAGACTGTATGATGGGACATATAGCTTTGTTTAACAATCTGCACATATTCTTGAAGAAACAGAATGCACACATTATTTCGACTCAGCATGTCCCATGCAAAGAACTATGAAGGATGATGAACCAAAGTAATTGCTGCTTAGGACAAGGTGACTTTGAAGAATAATTACATCCTGGAAAGTTGGCAACACAAGACTCTTGCAATTAAGATATATCTGATACTTGTTGGCCTTAGGCAAAATACCTTCGTTATAATACTAAAAATTACACCCCTTAGACCAGAAACCCTAGCCCACAAAGAGACCCTTCCTCAATGAGCATGCATAGTTAACCAATAAGGTTGGGTAACCATAATGTAGATTGCCATCCAATCAGTGTTAGAGGGTTGGAAGTTAACAAATTAATATTCATGCAATTGTGTATAAATCTGATTGTGGAAATGCCCAAGGTGTGCTAGTCCACCTAGCACCCAAACTTGTGAACTTTGTATTAAAACCAATAGTTCCTATTCGTAGACTTTTTCTTTGGTTTTGCACACTGGGTAATGAGTTCACTTTTGAGATGACATGGTTATGGCTAATTCCAAGGAAGTTTCCCCGTGCACCCCTCTGGGATACATCCTGAATCACTGGAATAAGCATGGAGAGGATCCTGTAACTAAAGAAAAATTACAATGTTGTTGCAGACAATGGTGGCCAATGTATGATTTAAATGATGGTGGGAAATAGCTGGAAAATGGAACTTTAAGTTATAATGCAATACTGTAATTAATGTTGTTTTGCAAAAGGTTGGATAAATGGGATGAGGTACCTTATGTGGCTTTGGTTTTCTCTCTAAGAAATTACTGTAAAATATGGAAAAAATGTAAATTATTGACTACGGATAGTAATGGAATATTGGTGCTGGGGGAGGAAACAAAAAAAGACAGACAAAAAAGGTTGTTGAAAAAATTGTAAATTGGAAAAAAACTGCATAGCAGAGTCAGAAGAACCTGAAGATATACAGCTACTGGTACCAGTAGCTCCTCCTGAACATCTAAATCCAATGGGGAAGGTAAGGATAAAAGTAAAACGCAAGAAGAAAATGGTAAGTTCGGTCCAATAGCAGGTAGGACTGGGGGATAACAGTCTGATACAAGCCCTCCCTACCAGTGGGAGTAGAGGGACAGCCAGTTTTTGTACATTCCCTTCACCACCTCTGACTTAGTGAACTGGAAACAATCAGTAGGGTCATACAGGGAAAAACCCTGAAGGAATGCATCAGTTATGAGAGACTGTTATGCTAATACATAACCATAGCTGGGGGGATATACAAGCATTAATGAATACCTTTTTTACTATAGAAGAAAGGAGAATGGTTATAGAAAGGGTAAGGGAGGAAGGGGAAAAGAGAAAGAGATCCCAACAGGTTTATGCCAAAAATGGACCCCAAATGGGACCCTAACATAGGGGTGGAGAGAGCCCATTCTGAAACAATACCAACAATTAATACTGTATGGAATTCAGCATGGGGTACTGTTGCAGCACAATCAAACTAGTAGACTGCAACAAAGCTTTACCATTGGTCAGATTCTACTGTCTGTACTGTATCACCTTCCTCCAGAAGCCAGACCACACTACCCACTCACCCATCCTCAGGGCTATTTAACCATTTAGCAGGAATGAGCTACACCTGCACATCATCCATGTCAATCAACCCACTGCCTCTGAGGCAAGGCCACAGCTGCATGTTATCAATGCTAATCAACCCACTGCCTTCATTCCTCTACAGCAGGGGTCCTCAAACTTTTTAAACAGGGGGTTGGTGCGTGAATGAATTGGCAGGAAGTCATCTGCAGCTTCTTTGTCCCGTCCGTCCCCCCACCTCGCGCGCGCGTGTGTGTCTGTGTGTGTGCGCGCGCTGTAAATATCAGGGACCAGATTGAGGACCCTGGGGTCTGTATCCGACCTGCGGGCTGTAGTTTGAGGACCCCTGCTCTACACGGTACCAAAGCTGAAAAATATGTCTAAGCTATATGAGGTAAGATAAGGTTCAGAAGAAGACCCTTCTGCTTTTTATGAAAGACTGTGTAAATTGGCAAAGAAATGGACAGATTTAGATCCAGAAGATGAGGCAAATTGGAGAATGTTTAATATGTTGTTTATTGGGCAGTCAGCGCAAGCTATATGGAAGAAATTACAGAAGGTGGACAGAGTAGGGGGAATGTCAATATCCTAGTTAATAGAGGCAATGTTTAAGGTATATAATAATAGGGAAGAGAAAGAAAAGAGAGAAAGAGAACAGGATAAATTTGCAAGCATCCTTGTTGGCAGCAGCTATAAATGGGAATAGTTTGAGAAGTAGGGGAAGAGGAGGCTGGAGTAGGGAAGGGTGAGGAAGGATCCCACTAACCCATACTCCATTGGGACTGAATCACTGTGCTATATGCAAAAAAGACAGACATTGGAAGAACAAGTGTCCTACCTGGCGGGAAAAGAGTGAGTCACAGGACAAAAAGGATGTAAATCTTATTTTGTTAGAAAATTCAGATGATGAATGGAGGGGACTGGGGGAGAAAATCAAAGTTTCCCCAGCTGATCCCCTGGTTCCAATGAAGTTGGGGAATGAGACTATTGATTTTTTGATAGATAGTGGGACAACTCATTCAGTAATCACTAGTTTTAAAGGACCCTTAAGTAAAATGACAATCCCAATTGTTGGGGCAACAGGAAAATGAACAATGCAACCTTTCTTAAAACCTATAGAATGCACAATTGGAAATACTAAATTAACTCATGAATTTCTATATATGCCAGAATGTCCCCTTCCTCTACTAGGATGAGACTTATTATGCAAACTGAATGCTCAAATAACTTTCTCTGAAAATTCAATACAGCTCCACATCCCACCTGATACAGCTTGGAAAGCACAAATTTGCTTGTCAACAGATAAAACTTTAGAATGAGCCTAAAGACAACATCCCAGATGTAGTATCAAATGTGGTAATTCCCTTGGTTTGGGCATCTAAATAAACCACAAAGAGCAAATAATGTGCCTCCTATCGAAATTGAGTTTAAATCTGAGGCAAAACCATTCTGGATTTGAAAGATGCTTTCTTCTGCATACCTGTTGATGATCAGAGTCAGACCCTCTTTAACTTTGAATCGGAGAACCTGACCACTGGAAGAAAAAGTACAGTTATGCTGGACTGTGCTTCCAAAAGGTTTCAAGAGAAGTCCTACTGTTTGGAAATGTATTGGCAAAGGAACTGGAGTCATAGCAAGGTAAATACCCCAATCTTACTTTGCTTCAATATGTAGATGACACATTGATTTGAGCTAATAAAGAGAGAGCTGTTTGGAAGCAATGGTTAGTTTATTAAGCCTACTGGGACTTGCAGGTTACTGAGTTTCAAAAAGGAAGGCACAAATAGCTCAAGAAGTTCAATACTTAGGGTTTGAGGTTTGAAGGGGACAGAGAGAACTTGGAACTGATTGAAAAGAAGCTATCTGTTGGATAGCAGTGCCAAAGTCAGAGCGAGCTATGAGGATTTTTAGGAATGGCAGGATGGTGCAAAATGTGGATACCAAATTTTAGACTAATGGCTAAGCCCTTATATGAAACCATAAAATGTCCCAGAGTGCAGAGGGATTTTTAAAGGACCGAGGACATATGTTGCCATTGTCCGGGTTGGACAACCCAGGCCTGTTAGTTGAAGCTGCAGAGCAACTTTAAATTGTCCTGGGAACAAGCAGTGGGAGAAAGAAAACAAGCTGTGCACAAACAAGAAGCCAGGTGCAGAGCAAGTCCTGGGAACCACGAAATCCACATACTCTCATCAGCACACTCTGATCAGGCGCCTGCAGCATGCTCACCGATCAGCCACACGGACACCCGCGTGGCCTAGAGACTTTTATCCAATCACCTGTGTGTAAAGTCGGGTGAGCGGTCGGTTTAAGTTAAAAATATGACCTGTTTGTTTAACAAAGCGTAGTTTGTTTAATACACGGCATGTAGCCATATTGGTGTGATTGTCGTGACTTGGCCGACTTTCCACAGGGGACCCTCTTTGTTTGGCGCGCGAACAGGGACCCATTTATTCGCTTAAATGTGGTTTAGCTTAAATGCAGAAGTCTCCGGCATCGGACCCGAAGGGAAGTTGTCCGATTAGGGAGCTGGAGGTCAGAGGCGGGCGGAACCTGGAAGGCGAAAAGCGGAGTCCAGAGCTCGGTGTAGAGCTGCAGATTGCACCCCCACCAGAGGTAAGACCATGTCGAATAAATCGCGGCTGGGCTCCCCGCTGATTTCCTCTCTGTGAGGGGGGGGGGCACTACGGAAGACCGCAACAAGTGCGGCGGGGTTTCCTTGTTGATATCCTTTCTGTGAGAGGGGGGAGCTCTGAGAAGACCACGATGGAATTAGACGCGGCAATTAAACTGTTAACTGGCATCCTCTTTAAGAGAGGGGAAGATGTTAAAGAGACAGAAGTGGAGACATTAGTTGGCTGGGCATGAGAAAAGAATAAGATCCCTGAGCCCGCGTTATTGTTTAGTATTGCGGAATGGAGAGAAGTGGGAAATTGCCTCTGGGATACTGTGATTGAGGGAGGCAAAGAAGGAAAAGAAGCTAAAGCATTAGGAGTTACGTGGCGGTCTATAATTAACACTCTGGAAACTATGAAGGCGGGAAAAAAAGTAGCGGCAGCAGCTATAGAAGCGTTGGGAAGAGATGTGGTAGAAAAGCTGGTAGAGCAGAAGGGTGATTCACCTAAGCCTTCTCTCTTGGCTACACTTTTCGGAGTTGGGCATACTCGT
This sequence comes from Falco rusticolus, assembly GCF_015220075.1. Taxonomy (NCBI): domain Eukaryota; kingdom Metazoa; phylum Chordata; class Aves; order Falconiformes; family Falconidae; genus Falco; species Falco rusticolus. Next base: position 8,813,103 of record NC_051209.1, on the reverse strand, counting down.
CCTATGAAGGGTGTGTCCGCCCCTGCGTGTTCAACAGTACAGGAGTATTTAGATAAGACAGCGGACAAACCGGAAGTTACTCCTCGAGAGCCTGCGGTAACTGAGCCGAACCCGGAAGAGGCGGCTGAGCCTCCCCAGGAAGGAGGAGCAGCGAGTCCTGCTGCACCAATCGGAGCTGTGGGTGGAGCAAGACCAAAACGGAGGGTGGTGACAGCTCGTAGGTCACATCAGGGTGGGCAAAAGCGCAGTGCGATGTCGTATCCTCCTCTTCCTGAAACATCATCGGACGAATTTGAGGAGGAAGGCGGGGAGAAGCCTTGTGATAACAATGCAGAGAAATCCTTACAGGAGGTAATAGATAAATTAAGAAACCTGGAAAAGCGAGTTGAAATGAACCTGCCTACTACTTCAATACCTGTAATTCCTCCAGTTAGCCCAACTACCCCTCCGATGCTGAACTCGAGAAAAGATCCAATTCTACAGTGTTGGTCTGGTGTTGTTCGTGATGCTATTTAGGAGGGTGATTGGCAGGTGACCAGCTCGTTAGATTGTCCAGTAGTGATTAATAACCTTGGTGCACAATGGGAGCCACATGATTGGAAAATATTGCAACAAGCAAAGCAAATGGTTACTACTCATGGCCTGCGTTCAGAGGCTGCATGACAGATCATACAGTTTATTTTCACAGCAGACGTTCTTTCACCTGCTGATTGTGCTGGACTTGCTTCCCTCTTATTGACTCCTCAATATTTAATGTTTGAGAGGGAGTGGAAGAGACTAGCCGTAGAGGAAGCAAATAGACATCAAGATCCAGATATAGGAGATCCGCTTTACGGTATACAGGCAGATATGTTAACTGGGCAGGGACTTTACTACACAGGTTCAATTGCAGTATCCTATATAAATGCATCAACTTGCTCAGACTTTAGCACATCAAGCCCTTTTGTCTGTGCCAGACAAGAAGAAACCTGCTTCCTATACCACTGTTCGTCAGGGGACAATGGAGCCCTATGGACAATTTGTAGACCGTTTGTCTGCAGCATTAAAGAACAATTCTGATTTACCTTTGGACCTGCAGGAACATTTGTTTCGCACCCTCGCCTTTGAAGGGGCTAACCCAAGAACAAGGGTGATCTTAGCAACACTACCCCAAGGAAGTCCCATAGATGAAATGTTGATTAGACCTACTCGAGCCGAACAAAATAACCAAGCGGCTGCCTTTACTGCTGTGTTGAGGGAGCAAGGGCATATAATCGCAGCGGCCTTAACAAATCATATAGGTGGACATCGAAAGAGGAACAATGGTAGATCAGGATTTGGTATTTGTTATCGATGTGGTGAATCTGGACACATGAGGCGTACTTGTTCAAAGACTGTTTGGTGTCACAAATGTAACTTAGATACACATGCTACTGCTGTTTGTAGATATAACAGGTCAGGAAACATGCAGTGCAGCACGTCGGGTCTACGCGCGAAGACACAAGTACAAGCCCCAACAACGCAAATGAGAAATGTGGTCTCTTATATCAGCGCATCCCACCCACCCGGGGGAGCCTCGGGGTGGATGTGGCAACCGCAGTAGAAGTAACTTTGAATAATAAAGAAGTGACTTTAATTCCAACTGAAGTAAAAGGACATTTGTGTAACGTGAATTCTCCATTTGGAGGACTTTTATTAGGTTGATCTTCAACAGGAAGGCAAGGAGTAATTGTTTTACCTGGAGTAATTGATGCAGATTTTACGGGACACGTACAAGTTATGGCCTATGCATTACAACTACCGGTTACTATTCCAAAAGGAAGTAAAATTGCTCAAATACTTCCCTATGACAGCCTTGTTGCGCATCGACAATATTATGAGCAACTCAGACAACAAGGCCAGCCATCTAAGATAGATCCAAAATCGTCTTCTCCTCCTACCGGACCTGAGGTGTATTTCACGTTAGATCTTAATCAAAGACCATATCAGAAGATTCAATTGAAGAAAGGCAGTCAGCAAATTATTCTGGAACCTCTATTAGACTCCGGGGCAGATGTCACCATCATTAATCAACATCTATGGCCCCAGAATTGGGAACTGCAAGCTCCAATCACCCGAGTGGTAGGAGTAGGAGGTGCAAAAGCCCCGAAGCAGAGTAAAGACTGATTACATTGCAGTTTGAAGACGGCCAGGCTATTGTAATTCGGCCATACGTAATGCAACTCCCACCCACGTTATCTGGGTTGATTGGACAGGATGTTTTGTCACAATTGGGACTAGTTATGACAACTGATCAGCATTTTGCACCACGGCCACTGATCGGCAGCCACCCATACTGAAGATCACATGGTTAACAAAAAGCCAATTTGGGTAGACCAGTGGCTGATGACAGAAGAACGGCTGCGCGTTGCTGAGGAATTGGTGCAGGAACAACTGAGAGTAGGTCATATTCGACCTTCTACAAGTCCTTGGAATACTCCTATTTTTGTGATACCAAAGAAGACTGGGAAATGGCGACTCTTACATGATTTACGGAAAGTTAATGATCAGATGTTAGCAATGGGAGCATTGCAACCTGGTCTTCCAACTCCTACAGTGATCCCTCAGAATTGGCAAATTGTCGTGATAGACTTCAAAGACTGTTTCTTCACGATTCCCTTACATCCTGATGACACGCAAAGATTTGCATTCACTCCGCCATCAATAAACTGTGCCGCTCTGGCTAAACGGTATGAATGGGTTGTCTTACCACAAGGAATGAAGAACTCTCCTACGATGTGTCAGACTTTTGTAGATTGGGCACTTGTTCCGGTACGACATCGTTGGCCTCATGTCCTGATCTATCATTATATGGACGATATTTTATTGGCCGCTGAACAAGGGATTTCAGATGGTCAAATGAAATGGCTTGTTGACCACCTTCTATCATGTGGTTTGATTGCGACGCCTGAGAAGGTTTAACATTCGGCCCCATGGAAATATTTGGGCTGGCTCATCTCGGATGCTCAGACCCAACCACAGAAGGTAACTCTTACTACACAAATAACTACTCTGCATGATGCTCAAAGGCTTTTAGGAGACCTACAGTGGGTTTGTAATATAGTTGGCCTCACTAACGATGATTTGCAACCGTTCCGATCCTGGTTGCATGGCACCGAAGCCAACAGTCCTCAAACTTGTTCACCAGAACAGCGGGCTGCCCTGAAAGTTGTGTCCTGCAAGATTCAGACTGGCTGGTGTGGTCGCCGAATGGCGAATCATGCGTTCTTTTTTGGTTTGTAATGCTGCCACTTCACCTTTTGCCCTTATTTTGCAATGGCAAAAGAAAAAGGGGGAAAATACAGCGAGTGTTTTAGAGTGGTTGTTTTTGCCATTGCAACCCAGACATCTTATTTTAAGTCGTCCTGAAGCAGTAGCGGCCTTGGTGAGAAAAGGAAGAGACAGGATTGTTGAAATTGATGGGACTGAACCGGCAGATATCAATATTCCAGTCCGTGGTGATGATTATGAGTGGCTCCTGAGACATTCAACAGCCATACAGGAAGCCTTGATGGGCTATACAGGTGTTGTACACAACAACCGGCCAAAAGGACCTCTCTGGATGATGTTAGAACATTACCAGTGGATTGCAAGACTGTTATGCTCAAAAAGACCAGTTGAAAGGCCAATGGTGTTCACAGATGCAGGACGAAAGATAAAGAAGGCTGCGTGTGTTTGGCAATCCGATAATCAGTGGCAGAAACACGTGATCACCGGTGAACCACGGGACAACCTTCAAACCTTAGAACTGAAAGCAGTGTGTTGGGCATTGGGAAGCTGGAACGACACACCTGTAAACATAGTATCAGAATCATTGTACATAGTTGGTGTAGTACAGCACATTGAAGATGCCTTGTTGAGAGAGACAAAGAACCAACATCTTGGTGAAATGTTTCTACAACTGCGTAGTACTCTTGGACAGAGAAAACATGAATTTTGTATTATGCATATTAGAAGTCATCAGTGGACCATTGCTTTGGGCGAAGGTAATGCTAGAGCTGATGAAGCAGTCAGCTGACTGGCAATAACTCCTCCAACAAATAAGTTTGAAGAAGCTTGTAACAGCCACAAGATGTTTCATCAAAATGCAAAGTCTTTACATCAACAGTATCAAATACCCATAGCAGATGCAAAGGGTATTGTTCACTCCTGCCCTCAATGTAGTCATCATGGACCTGGTTTAGGGGTGGGCACTAACCCAAAAGGTCTGAGGGCACTTCAGGTTTGGCAAATGGATGTAACACATGTACCTGACTTTGGGAAGCTTAAGTATGTGCATGTCACAATTGACACCTATTCTCACTTTATATGGGCCACTGCACAAACCGGTGAAAAGGCATTACATGTGGAGAGACACTTAATGTCTTGTTTTGCTGTCATGGGAGTACCTGTAGAAATAAAGACAGACAATGGTCCAGCATATAGTAGTCAACGAGTCGCTAGGTTTATGACAACTGGGGGAATTAAACACGTTAAAGGGATTCCTCACTCCCCAACAAGGCAAGCAGTTGTTGAAAGGGCAAACCGTACCCTGAAGGATTATCTTCAGAGACAGAAAGTATCGCAGGACATAGACGTAACTAAACGGTTGACTAAGGTGTTGTTTACCTTAAACTATCTCTCCCTTAGGGAGGGTAGAGAGGGACCACCTGTTGTTATACATCACCAAACAGCGCGAGGGAACCAAACAACTACAGTTCCTGGTTTGAATGTTCTGTATAAAAATATGGCTTCAGGCGTATGGGAAGGACCTAATCCGGTGTTATTTATCGGTAGAGGTTATTTTTGTATCTCCACAGTAAAGGACCTATATGGGTCCCTAGCAAGTTTGTGCGACCTGTATGTCAAGATCAGAAGACGGAAGAGAAGACTCAGAGCGAGCAGACAGAGTAAACTCTCTATGTTGTAAGGGATGTAACCCGCGGGTATTATGCCAATGTATGCTATGTGGGGTAAAACGGTTCTGGTAAGCCAAAGCTTAAATGTAAATGGTGTAAAGAGTGTATGTGTTTGATTAGTAACTGGGCATGAAGCAAGAGAAAGCATACGACTAGTGTAATACCATGCTGGTTGGAGACGGTATACATCATCAGAATCTGTGAAAGCACAGATTTGTGGGCTGGAATGTAAAACCAAAAAAAAAAAAAACAAACCCCCCAAAAAAAAAACCCCAAACAAAAAACCCCGTGGAAATTGTAGAACTAAACATGTTTGAGTGGTGGACTTGGTTTGCGGTCTTGATGAATTTTTTACCCATTGGCCAAAGTATTTTTGACATCTTGCCTAGGACAAACATATGGGTGACATGGGCAAATATCACGGGAGTAACAGACTTTTATTTAAGTCTGCAACAGGCAGGCAACCCTTTAGAACTTGTTTAATTGGTATTCCCCTGCAAGAGAATGAAACAAATTTTGATGTTTTTTGGAATGTTAAAACAGTGGATCTGACTTCCAATCAGAATGGTACATGTATGAGTCCAAATGGGCAATGTTTGGCCTTCTATGCGTAATGCAGCGTGGCAGAAGACGGTTATTGAGAATTTAAATCAGCCACATCATTTACCTTTGCAGGAGACTCATTAAGCCATAATTACTCTTTCTGAAACAACAAACCTTTTCTGATTACATCAATCATTTGGCTAGCATTACATGGTATTCTGTACTTAATCTTTTGCCTTTTTTCCCTTGTCACTTTACCACAAGTGAGTGAGCTCCTTAAATTGTCTTGCAGCAGCTCCCAAATAGCTTTTCTGTAAGGGATTGAACAAGAACATATAAGTGTTTATACCACTAAATTAAAATAAATCTATTGTTACTGTCGTTCATTCATATCTCTGTTCAGACTTATAACTTCAGTTTTCCTGCCTTCCTCTGCTCTCCATGGTTTTGCTAGTGGTTAGCATTTTTCTCTGTAAATTGAAAATTTTTAATAAGAAAAATAACTGTTTTGCAATTAATTGTAATAGCAAATTAACAGAATAAGAATAAAACAATTGACAAAAAAACCTTGATCTTTGTTTCATACCTCATAATTGCTACAAAATCATTCCCTTTTGCTCATTTTGCTTGTCCTCCACCCTCCCCATACTGCTATCTTTACACATCTTTATTTTTTGAAAATTCAGTCTCATCTACCTTTTGATGTACGGAATTAAACTCTATAACTCGAAAGTTATAAAGTAGGTATGTTTATTGCGCGCAGATGCACAGGGGATCGCTCCTCCACAAGCGTGCATGCCCGAAGTGACGAACCATCTCACATTTATACAATAAAACAAATGAATATTCAATTAATGCCTATACATGTTCGTTACCTAAACCCGCTTACTCTCGCTTTGTATGTTAATTAGCTTATCAGTCCGTTGCCTGGAATGTGGTGGTCTTGCAGGTTTGTAGGTGATTCATGTTCTTGTGACCATCCGATCTTCTTCAGCAAGGAGACTTAGCACTCCCTCCCTCTAAATAGCATTGGAATATCTCTCATCCTTTTCTCATTCTTTTTTAAAATAGCCCCTTTGTTAGAGGAAGAAGGGCAGGCGTCTCCTCAAAACTGTAGGCGTCTCCTCAAGGCTGTGTGCCTATGTGACCAGACACCGCACCCATGACTAGTCACCATACCCGCATTCCTTGAGCAGACATAGACAATCACAATCGATGTCCATTGTCCCCATTTCACGCTATTTCTCCATATCAGTCCCCCCTTTTCTATCAAACTAAGTAAATTCTTTTACTTGAGCAGTCTTCCCGAATGATATAAAGCATCATACATAAGCGTTACCCTTTTAAACATTCTCCAAACCCACAAATATAACGTAATGGTTAGTATTAAGGAAATTCCTAAACTGATCAGTAAGATCACAATGGGGTGTACCATAGCGTTAAGGATTCCTGTTGCAGAAGGTGACCAGCCAAAGAGAGTATCCCACCAATTATGGTTTCCATCAGGAAATCATTTACATATTCATTAAAATTCCGGGAATTCATTTACATATTTCGATCCTGCGCAATGTCCTTGAGGAGTGGTCATCTGGGGGTCTTCAGGATGAAGATCAGGAGTCTTCCTCCAGTGAACCTTTTTTACCTTCTTGTTTCTGCGCAGACTCTGTTCCTCGATAGACTAATGAGCATGATTCAAATTCCTTGTTTAGGTAGCGTTATATACACACCAGAAACTTAGGACCAGATGGCCCTTATAAAGATAACAAATCGAAGCACCTTGTGTCTAGTACATCGGTGGTGCTGACACTTAAGGGTCTTGGTGTATTCATCATGTTGACAATAAGGGTCCTTGAACACCTCCCAGCTTTGAATAATTATATATAAGCACATCATTTTCTAAAAAAGTAGTATACCGTTCATCACTCATTGTACGTAGCTCATTATTCAATCCCCCCTGTTCTAAAAACTATCATTACGCTCTCTGATCATTATGCTTTCTGATCATTCTTCGACAGCACCAAACAGAACACTGAAGTAATACGGAGTATGTAATTGCCAATCTATTCCCAATACTGTACTCACTTGTTGTACTATTTTGGCACAAAATTGTGAGTCTCTATTGGAAGAGATTGTTGCCGGAACCCCAAAGCGGGGGATAATTTCATTTAACAATCCCTTCGTTACCTCTCTTGCTTTATTTGTTCGACAAGGAAAGGTTTTTGGCCAGCCTGAAAACATATCAGACATAACTAATAAATATTGGTACCCCCCTTTTCTTGGGAGTTCGGAAAATCATCCTGCCACTGTTGTCCTGGATAATTTCCTCTACTAATGTTCCCTAGTTTTATTTTATTTGCTGTATTGGGATTATTGTGTAAACACATTTCACATTGTTGAGTCACCTGTTTTATTACAGTATACAAGTTTCCCCCAATCAATTTCTGATTTAGACTTTCATATAAAGTATCAGCTCCCCAATGCGTCTTATTAATAATAGGGCTGTGGTCCATATTAAATTGGATGGTACCACTATACGACCATCCCTTAAATAAGTCCACTTATTTATTTTTATTTTATCATTCATGTCCTGAATTACCTTTAAGTTTTCTTTAGAATAGTTTGGCTCCTGATCTGTACTTACAGTTTGGATTTTATCATCTGGTATTAAGGATAATTCCTCCTTTCCTACCTCCTCTGTTACTTGTCTGGCCTCATGGTTGGCCAGGCGGTTTCCAATTTCCAAATCAGTGCCTCAATGGGCCATCTTATGTTCTTCCTTCCTGGATGACCCTCTTATAACAGCGGGGGCCATTCCTCACATCAAGGTCTGGCATGGCACATGTTCCCACCGCTCAACGCCTACTGGGTTGCAGCCAACAGCGGAGCTCAAGATTCTTCTTGGTGGCAAACACAGAGGCCAACCCAGTCTTGCCCTTGACTATGGTAGGAGGCACCTGACCAACCTTATTCCTTGTACTTCGTTGTCAATGCAGAGTTTCATCTGCACATCCCATAACAAGTCACTGTCATGGCAAAACACACAGATTTACATTAGTAGAACTACTACAGAGTGTATTTTATTTCAGTTTTTCTGCCAATATCCCCACAGCCCTGCTGACCAAGGGATATTGTTTTTATCTGAACTGGGCAAGCCTCCCCCTTATCATTTTTACTGTAACAGGTAAAGCATTTTTCACCTTTCCTGGAATTTATTTTCAGATACAGCTGGTTAAAAATTTCTTTTACTTCAGGGAGGTCCTCTTTTCCTCTTTTCTGTTGAATTGAAGATAAACTCAATATTTCAATTACTTGATCATTTTTAACTTTTAGTTTCATTTCTCCTTCTTTAAACGCCTAGATGTTCTAATAAATCTCATCCCAACAAAGATTTTGGTGAATTTGGCATTATTTGTTTTCTTAGTTTGTACTTTAAAGGTTTCAGGATGTTTTCCTGGTGGCCAGCAGCTCCCACAACTGTAACAAATTATTTTTTTTTACTGAAGTTTAACAAATAAGTTGGTTTTGTATTCACTAAAATTCCACCTCATACCCATTCCCTGCCCTAGAGGGGCCGTTACCGGTCCCGTTGTACTGCAAATGCTGCAGCAATTGGGGTGACATTGTCAGGTCCTTCTGCTCAATTGTCAGCAAGAGCAACCCCCTCCTCCCCACCATCAGAAGGGTTCGGGGCAGGAGATGCTCTTCGTGCTCTGCAGGTTACACAAGCCTGCCTCTGCTACAGCACTTCTGTTTTAACTCTTTCTGACCCTGAATGCAAATCTGCTCCTTGTTGCTCTAAGTCTGTGTTCTTACATATCACGCCTTCGCAGGCAAACAGCAAACACCCTGCCATGCGTCCCAGCATGATTCAGTCGCACCTTCGAGGGGGTACGGGGGTTTGTACAAACTCACCCCAATACTTCAACACTTTCACAGGGTCTTTGATTCTCCACCACCCCCACCCCCCTGCCTCAGGTTTTACATACATTAGTACAAGTATTTATCTTACAACGTGTTTCATTCTGGTTGCTCCACAGAAGGAACCACAACCTGAGCTTTTTAATACAAAAATTTCAACAAGAACATCTTTCTAGTTTAGGTCTCAGGTTTTTTTCCTTATCCTTTTCTAGAGCCATCATCAAAGATCAGGTGATGTTAATCCCGCACTCTTTCTAGTGCTAGTACCACAGGATCCCGAGGGGGTACTAATCCACAGTCCTTTTGCCACTCGGGTTTGTCCTGGAGGACGAAGAACATGTCTGCATATGATACTTCGTCCCATTTTCCCTCTCTCCTCAGAAACAACATTAATTGCAGGAGAGTGTTATAATCTAACGTTCCTCCCTCCTGAGGCCATTTCGCATCACTCTCCAATTTATACAAAGGCCACCACTGATTACAATATTTAATCAACTTCCTTCTATTTTCGGTACCACCCTGTCCTACGATATCCCTCCAGTGTTTTAATATACAACCCAAGGGCGATTTTTCACAGGGCTTACTTCTTCCATTTCCCATTTCACAATTTTAATTACTTTGTTTTCTCCGGCCGCCTTAGCCACCCAAGGTCGGAAACGCGGATAGAGCTCCTTACTCGTTTTGCACTCAAACGCGCATCTCAAGCACTCTTGCACTCACACTCAGTCAAAATAATTAAGCTATACACGGAAAATCAAAATGCGCATCTCAATCACACCATTCACACTCTCCGGGCAGCCCTCAGGCACACAAGCAGTATGTTATACGGTACCGTGCACTTATGTACAACTTAGGAACACTGACAGTTCACAAAGTATGCATTTCAATGAGCAATTGCCAAAAAAACAAACAACAAACAAAATACCAATTTCTCCTGGTCTTGAGCAGAGTGTTAAGTTTTCCGCTATTTGCCACGAATTACCAGAGTATTATTATTTTTCAACATACATTTCATAACTCCAAGTTTTGAACATGTAACAAGACAACACATAGAACAGACAAGACACAGAGCGCTATTTCAGTTGTTACATTCTAGGAATTCCCCAAATCTTAAGACAACCTAAAGGAAGTTTTTAGCTTCCCAGATCTTTATGAAGTATTTAAGATTTTGTTACTCCCATGTTTTCCTTTTTTTGGTTTGGTTTTTTTTTTTTTGTTTTTTTTTTTTTTTTTTCCTACGCAAAAGTTTCCCTTTTACTTTTGCTGTGAGGTCCCTCTTGTTCCTGTGAGATTCCGCCTTATTCCGTCCCGCCCCCCGCTTTCCGTCACGAGGCCTCCGGGCTTTTAGGAATGGCAGTAACCTCGGGTTTGCTCGATCTGCCCTCAAGATCGCTAGCGGCCACCCCTTGGTCAGCAACCCCCCTCCCAAGGTACCTTTCCTCCTGGGGACTACGCTGCGCGCCGGACGTCTCCGTGCGTCTCACCAGCCGCCCCGTTACTAAACATACCGTTTTATCCGTGGATCCAGGGGTTTCTCTTCTGCTCCCGGGTGAACAGCTGAGAAGAGGAGGCTCCTCCGAGGAAATCTCCCGGGGCGCGCCTAGGAGCGTCCGCTCCACAGCTGGTCCCTCAGCCGAGCAGAAATCCTCCTGCCTGGCTCGCCAAACTGACTGCGGAATTGGACTCTATAACTCGAAAGTTATAAAGTAGGTATGTTTATTGCGCGCAGATGCACGGGGGATCGCTCCTCCACAAGCGTGCATGCCCAAAGTGACGAACCATCTCACATTTATACAATAAAACAAATGAATATTCAATTAACGCCTATACATATCCCTTACCTAAACCCGCTTACTCTCGCTTTGTATGTTAATTAGCTTATCAGTCCTTTGCCTGGAATGTGGTGGTCCTGCAGGTCTGCAGGTGATTCATGTCCTTGTGACCATCCGATCTTCTCCAGCAAGAAGCCTTAGCACTCCCTTCCTCTAGATAACATTGGAATGTCTCTCATCCTTTTTATAAATAGCCCCTTTGTTAGAGGAAGAAGGGCAGGCGTCTCCTCAAAGCTGTGTGCCTATGTGACCAGACACCACACCCATGACCAGTCACCATACCCACATTCCTTGGGCAGACATATACAATCACAATCGATGTCCATTGTCCCCATTTCACATTATTTCTCCATATCAATAACACCCCTATCACAATTATTTCCCAAAAATAATACCTTAACCCAATATGAATGGTTTTCATTTCAATTTGAGGAACACATGTGAAATTGTCATTACAGCAGTCTAAGATTGTATGTAGCCAGGCTCTCTCAATCAAATAAATACAGAACTAAAATGGGTTCACTTTTGTATTCAAGTACAACAAAGACTATTAACACTTGGTATTTTATTTGGATAATTGATGTTATTTAAAATAAAGTTTCCTACAGAACTCTGGTAAAATTTGTTGTAAATATGATCCATAAAAATGTTGGATTTCAGAAGATTAACTGGGGCTGGGAATCAGTATGAAATCCCCTTCACACCTGGCCTGTTGACAGAGCTGGCATTTCAGAAGCTTTCAGGTCAGCCACATGTGGCTGACCTGAACGGCCTATGGCAGCAGCAAAACAACACTGCACAGGCAGCCAAAAGCCAGCAGCCTCCCCAGCACGGAGAGCTGCCCAGCCACAGGCCATGTGCAGAAAAGCTGCTAACACAGGCTTCTGGGGTCAGCAACCTGTGCTGCCCAGGGGCGCTCCAGCAGAACCAAGCAGCTGCAGGAGCCATGCTGCAGCCCTAGAGCACAGGAGTATCCACAGCTCCTGCTGCCTGACAGACTGTAGGATCCCAGAAAGAAGTCACCCTCAAAACAAGGCAGCAACCACAGCAGCACTTCTCATCCCACCAGGTCTCCAGCCATCTGCAAGCAGAGTAGGAAGCCTGACAGCTCTTCAGTATCAGAGTCCTTACCAGGCTGCTGCTGTCCAGAACCATCTGGAGGCAGCTCAGGGAGTCTCTGGCTCAAAGCACAACCACCAGTTTTGGCTCTGCCTCTACACTTCTCCTCACAAGCTCAGTATCTGGCAGCAGCTAGCACAAGGAGGCAGAACAACCTCTGACAAAAAGTTAAAGCAGTGCCAAATACCAGGTACATAATCTGATCTGAGAACCTAAGGAAAAGCCCTAAGGTCTTAAGTATGACCAGGGATGTAGTCATCATCTCACCAGCTAACAGCAGGGCAGAGTCCAGCCTCGCACCAGCTGGACCCTGGATCCCACATCCAGGCCAAGTTTGTTCATACCTTGACAGGAGAGAACAACAGTACCAGAGTAACTAGTGATGCACAGCACCCAAAACAACATTCAATTCTCATCACATTGTATCACTTGTTACATGTTTCTTCAGAACTGCCTCACCCCTAAGTCACCAGGTTAATCCTCTCCAAGCTGCTCTATCACTTCCACTCCTCAGCTGGCCAGGAAGGAGAAAATACAGTGAAAGGCTCATGAGCTGAGATAAGGACAGGGAGATCACTCAGCAATTACCATCACTGGTAAAACAGACTCAACCTGAGGAAATTAATTTATTACTTATCAGAGTAGGATAATGAGAAATGAAAACAACTCTTAAAACACCCCTTCCTTCTTCCTAGGCTCAACCTTACTCCCAAATTCCTCTACCTCCTCCCCCTGAGCGACACAGGGGGATGGGGAACAGGGGCTGTAGTCAGTTCATCACAACATTGTCTCTGCCACTCCCTCCTCACTCTTCCCCCGCTCCAGCATGGGGTCCCACCTATGGGAGACAGTCCTCCACAAACTTCTCCAACATGGGACCTTCCCACAGGCTGCAGCTCTTCAAACTGCTCCAGCATGGGTCCTTTCCACAGGGTGCAGTCCTTCAGGAACAAACTGCTCCAGCATGTGTCACCCACAGAATCACAAGTCCTGACAGAAAACCTGCTCCAGTGTGGGTTCCACTCTCCACAGGGTCACAGCTTCCTTCAGGACGCATACACCTGCTATGGCTCAGGGTCTTCTACAGGCTGCAGGGGGACAACCTGCTTCACCCACGGTCTTCACCACAGGCTGCAAGGGAATCTCTGCTCCAGCCCCTAGTGCACCTCCTCCCCCCTCCTTCTTCACTGACCTTGGTGTCTGCAGTTATTTCTCTCACATATTCTCAACTCCTCTCTTCTGGCTGCTGTTCCACAGCGGTTTTTCTCCCCTTCTTAATATGATATCACAGAGAGCCTACCACCATCACCAACGGGCTCAGCTTCAGCCAGCAGCAGGTCCATCTTGGAGACAGCTGGTGCTGGCTTTATCAAACATGGGGGAAACTTCTGGCATCTTCTCACAGAAGCTACACTTATAGTCCCTCTGCTACCAAAACCTGGCCATGCAAACCCAATACAGATGTAAATCCAGAAACCTCACTGATGAAACAAGAGCAGTGTTACCAGGGAAGACACAGACAGGTATGTCTCTTTGGAAGGAGGAGACCAACTTTACAGGTATCGCTTCCCCATCTTCACCTCTCTGCTTATGGAGACTGCTGTAGAGGTGGGAGCAGAAGTTGTTACTGTAGTGGGGAGACTGAAAAAACTTAACACACAGTAACACAACTAAAGAGATTATTTTATTCAGAGGTTTGGTCTAAATAGTTGTTTCTTCACTGGCAAGACTTCTTGCCCCTTCAGGACTGTCTCAGACCAGACAGACTTGTTTGGATATTAATCCTGATAAAAACCAAAACAAGCAACACAACCAAATGCTCTCAGCAGTGACAGTAAAGCAGTTTGAGTTTTGCTTTCCAGCTTTTCTGACTAATCAGGAACTTCATTTCAGACTGTCACATTTCTCACCTGGGAAAGCAAGCTGGGCAACTGATTTACCTACACCTACAGAGACAGCAGTTGCTGAGTGTCATTCTTAAGACAATTCATTTCAGCCCCACCACTATAAGCTAGTGAAGCTCAATGCTACAGGATACAGTGCAAGACAATCTGCCCTGGTCCTACTCATCCATCTCTACATTTCCTAGATACTTACCAGCTACATCTCTCCTCAGCATCATTTTGTTTTAAGTAAAGGTATATAATTAACAGTCAAGCACCTCACAGAGAATTCTAGGAACGCTGAACCCAAATGTTTTAAAAGGTCATATAAAGTTAACAACATAATAGAGAGAAATGCCATCTCCTTTGGGGTCCTGATAAGCTAAAACCTCTTATGAAAAACCTGAACTGAGGCAACCACCGGAGTTGTTTTCCCCTCCTGAAGTCCAATGCTCCCAGCTCCATCCTGTAACAATGAGTTTGGATCTCTAAGCTTGTTTTTTGCAACAAAAGCAAGCCACAGAAAAAAGCAGCACATTCTACCACTGCAGCCATCTGCCTGGAAGCCTCTGGTTGTTCTGCCCAACACAGTGTTCATGCATGCCTACAGGAACAAGCACCACTTGGGCAGGCAGGATTCAGCAAGTTCTTCATCTGCTGAAGCCAGAGCATGATATGGGAACCATGACACTGGGAGTTGTATTTAAGGGTTTTATTAGTTGTTCTTCTGCAGAATCAAAATATTTAGCAAATTAAAGATTCCTCGAGACTACTGATATTTTATTTAGAACTTGAACAATGTACAACATAAAGTATCAAAAACAACCCCAAACCTGATTTCTAGTACTAGATGTTATTATGTAATTTTATAACAGTGTGAGAAATGGAAATAATGCAGTGAGTATATTTGTTCTAAAGAAAGCACTTGAAAGAAGCCTCCTGCATCACACAATATTATTTAAAACAAAAGATAACAGATTTCCTAGCAGGGCATTGTCTTAAATATCCTACAAACCTGGAGGATTAAGAATACTGAGCTCCATCTCTGCCTTCAGGTTCAAGAACCAACACAAGTTGCAGGTCCAGGTAGAGTTCAAAGTTTACCTGTTTTAAGAGAACTTGCACACCATTCAGCATTGGATGCTCATGTCTGGCAGAAGTGTTGTTGGATGCATGGGTAAAAAAAAAAAAACAAACACACAACCAAGAAAGCCTAAGAGGAACAGTTTCTCTCTTTATGCATAGCAACAGTTTCTGAACCAGTATTTTACTAAGTTACAGACTAACTTTAAACCAAAAAAATAAAACTCCATTGCACTAAAGGTCAAATTTAACCAGTTGATCTGGACTACGACACAGTCAAGTAATTCAGTACAAGCAGATACCATGAAAGCAGCTTCAAAGAACCAAAGCATCCTAGTTTCAGAGCCAACTTAGTATTCTGTCCAACTCCAGTGCAACAGCGAGGGGAAGAAACCATTCCAGTCTCTACATAGGTGGAATTCCAGTAGAGGTTGGGCAGTCTAGGCAGTCTGACCAAGCTGGAAAAAGGAAACAAGTTTTTAAAATGTCCTTTACTAAGAAAGAAAGTTGGCTCTCGGTGGAAAGAGAAGTGCTAGTGATATACGTGGATGGGCTTGCTCAGTCTCTCTCCCATGTATGTGAAAAGCTAGACTCCTTCCTGCTGAGAGCAAGCCACACTGGATGTGAAGGTGGCAGGGCTAGTCCTGCTCCTTTGCACACTCATGTGTTTTCAACTAGCTCCTGCACGGGCCATTAAATCTTCCAAAGCCTTGTGTTGGTCATTGTTATTTAATAATAAGACCTCCTTAATGTCTTGTACTTCAAAGCCCTTTTCTTTAAATTGGCTCATTAGTTGGAGAAGTTCTGTGATCATAGACAGTCCATTATTTGCAAGAGAAAAGATCAGTGCTTGGTGGAGGTTTAGCACAGAGCCAGTCTTCAGGGACTGGGCACTCCATGGGGTGGATTCCTCCTCCCCAAGTACATCCTGGCTCTCTCTAACTGGAGATGGAACAGCAGAGCTATGGGTGCAACAGCCCACAGAGCCTCACCTTCAGTCTGCTGTGTCTGCAGTCCTGCATTTCCAAAATCCTCTTCAGCAAGGGCACCAAAGCTCAGTCTATGGGGGTGTGTCTCCCAGTAGGAAATTTATCAGCCTAGCTTAACTCAGACTGATTGATGTCACCCTGCTCCCCCATCTAGCAGCCACTGCTGCATCTGAATTTTTTTAAAGTTACTTTGACTTTGGGAAGAGTAGAGTAGAGTAGCCCTTGCTATCAACTGGCTCTTCAGATCTAGGGCAAACTTGGGAGATTAGCACAAACCCTACTGGACACACTGTGTACAATACTACCAACATCAACTACAAATCTTCCCTGAGCTTTCAAAAAAATAAAGTAACAAGTGAATCAGCCAATCAGACTTATGAACCCTGTGCCATTTACAGAGCCTCTGTTCCACTTGGGGGGAAACATGACCAAAAAACTAGAAAAACAGGTTGAAATGGATGATCAGGAGATCAGCAGTTTCCAATTTTGGAGTTAAGACAGTAGCAAACGTGTTTCCTGAACTCAGTCACTTCTCCCATCTTCACACCATAGTTCCTCTGCGAGCTCATCACTAAGCCCAAGAAAGGCAAGAAAGCGTAAATATGTAAGGGGTGGGGGGTAGGTTGCACCTCTAAAGATTTCATATAATAAATTGGCACACAACAGGCTGGGAAACTTTAAGAGATCCTGCTGTCCTCTGCCCTGGCTACCTGCTCCTGCCTCTGTACTTTTGGTGCTGGTAGAACAGACAGACAGTGAACCAGACCCCAAAAACATTTTTCAGCTTCTTCCAGAAAGAGCACTAACCTAATTGACTGAGCAGTCAGACAGATGTCATAGAATCATTTAAATTGGAAAAGACCTTTGAGATCATCAAGTACAACCATTAACCCAGGACTGCCAAGTTCATCACTAAACCATGTCCCCAAGCACTGCATCTACCTGCTTTCTTTAATACCTCCAGGGATGGTGGTTCCACACCCCCAACCACCCTTGGCAGCCTGTTCAAATGCTTCACTACCCTTTCAGTGAAGAAATATTTCCTAATACCTGATCTAAACCTCCCCTGGAGCAACTTGAAGCCATTTCTTCTCCCAATTAACAAGCAACAGAAGAGACCAACCCCCACCTGCCTACAACCTCCTTTCAGGTAGTTAGAGAGAGCAATAAGGTCTCCCCTGAGCCTCCTCTTCTCCAGGCTAAACAGCCCCAGTTCCCTCAGCTGCTCCTCATAAAACTTGTGCTCCAGATCCTTCACCAGCTTCGCTGCCCTTCTCTGGACATGCTGCAGCACCTCAATGTCCCTCCTGAAGCGAGGGGCCCAAAAGTGAACACAGTATTCAAGGTACGGCCTCACCAGTACCAAGTATAGGGGGACGATCACTTCCCTAGTCCTGCTAGCCATGCTATTTCTGATACAGGCCAGGATGCTGCTGGCCATGGCCACCTGGGCGCACTGCCGGCTCATGTTCAGCTGGCTGTCAACCAACACCCCGAGGTCCTTTTCCAGCAGGCAGCTTTCCAGCCACTCTTCCCCAAACACGTGTTTGTACAAGGAAGAAAATTCACAGCCAGGGCAGGCTGGCAGGATTTGAAAGATAATTTGCTGCTTCTGAAATTAACCATCTCTGTACCAAGCACCTCACCCCACAATAGAACTCTGGGTTCAAAACATTACAACCAGAATAAGCAGGATCTTTAAAAAATCCTGTCCCCATAAAAATGCATGCAAGTGAGAGCGATAAAACAATGCAGAAGAATTCTAATGCTTTAAAACATATTCACTTTATTGCCGCAAGGATGTCCTTCAGCAGTCAGTTTTGGAAACAAGACAGCATCATCATGAAAGTCAAAATTACAGCAGCCAGAGGAACTTCTGCTGAAATTCCCCATCACAGCACATTCTCTCTATTCCTTAGTACATCGCACCCTCACCTTCTCCTCTGAGCACTGGCGCATCTCCAAAGCTGCTTCAACAAGAAGTGGATCAAAGCCCTTCTCACAAAGCTGTCCATGTGCTAACAGGTAATCCAAAACCTACGTGGAATGAAGAAAAGAAACTAAGTTTGCAGAGTGGCATTCGCAGCATATAGTTGAATACCATCTCTGTACACGCAGAGGGGCTGAGGCGTGACTCCACCCTGGACTTTACCAGGGATGGAGATAAAGTCCTTCCTAGTAGAGTTGCGATGCTTTTTATGCAAGAGCTTGTTCAGAGAAAACAGACAAGCCTTTCTGTCCTCCTGTGCTTTCCCATCAGCTCTGCACATCATCTTCCACTCTAGTCAAAGCAGTCTCAGAAGCCTATCCTTAGCCTTCCATGCCTGATCACAAGGCAGAAGTTAAACTGTTCTTTTTATACTACAAGTTTTCAAAATGGAACTGTAGGTCCAGCAGTCAGCTTTTAGCTTCCTCTCAGACAGCTGCAAAAACTGATGCAAAAGGCTGACTGCTTTCAGATTAAGATCAACTCAGCATACTGGTGAGTGAGCTGCAAATCCCAGTTCACACACCCAGAAATTGCTGCCAAATTTCTTATCTGTTCTCAGCTTTGAGAGGTACAGGGAAAGGTCGGATAGGTAATGCTAGGTACACAAAAGAACACAGCCTACAAATACAGCAGGATTTAAAACCACCCTCTTAAGGGACATTTTTTCCACTCGATACTACAGTTCACTCCAGTGCACAGCTTAAACTGCTCTCAATGTGTATGTAGTGGGCAAACAGATCGGCTCTACAAGCAGAAGTCACTGGGACACTCCTCTGCAACAGGCACAGTCCCACCAGGCAATGCTCTGTGCAGTACACAGCCTGCCTAGAGCCAGCATCGAAAGTTTGGCCACACTTTCCCTGCTTTAGAATGTTTGAAGCACATACAAGAACCAGAGCCATGCTTCACCCTGCAGTGCTTTATGCTATGTGACCTGGGTTTAGTAAGCATTTGAGGCAACACAAAGCAGGAAGCACCACAACCAGAAAGTCAGTCAGTGGTGCCTTGTGATAGCCTTTTGGGGCTGTCATAAGCCCAAAGGGGCCAATCTCACTCTACAAGGAGAGACATCAACATCTTCACCCATGCACAGAACAATGGAAGTTGACTTTTTTTTGTCACACAGCACTAAGCATGGTGTAGAGCCACACTAAGCTTCCTTCAGATGGTTTTGCAGCTCCTGGGAAGGCCCAGTACCTCTCCCAGCTTAACATAGAGCTAAGAGCCCATCCCAAGCTCAGCACAGCTCTAACCCAGCACCCACAGGTATGGCCGACTCAAGCAGTCTCTTATCAGAAACATATGCAGACACTCTTTGGTTTTAGGAGCTTTTACTGCCAGGTGACAACTTCTCTAGCAGTTATAATCTCACAGCAGCTACAGGCTGCAACCCCTTGCTAAAATAAAGTATTCCCCCCCATCCATTTTGCAAACCCAAGGTTGTTTCTTAGCAGAATCAGCATCCAGTCAAGGGTTTCTTCCCCATTGCACAAGCTCTTACCTGGTCTATGTTCTGTCCCTTCTTCATGGCTTTCAGAACATTCTCAGGCGAGTACCCCATGTTGACAACCATCTCTACGCACTGCTTCTCACTAGCAGAGAGGACCTGCTGTAGTTCAGAAGCAGGGCCACCCGACCACTTTGTGCAGCTAGGGTTATTGGGCACTTTAGACACTGGGAAATCTTGATGCGTTACCTAAAGGGGAAAACCCAGAGGCTGAGGTGATGATCATCTTCTGCATCCCCCACACCCTGTTTCTGGCTAGTGCAGAACCAGGATATCCCATGCAATTAATCCAAGAGGCTTTCTAGACTGCCCTTGGAAAGCTACTCACTGTTAGGACGAAACCAAGCAGTGCACGTAGTCTGAACTCCCACCATACTCTTTTTACCCTCAAAACAACAATCAACAACCCAGACTCTTCACAATATACCCTCTCTTACTGGTGGATGAAAACCTTTCAATACCAAACCTTATGATATAGTCAAACCCTGTACCTCAGGGGAAGCATGGAGATTGCTTCCTTCACCCAAAGTTTACTCGTCACCTATGATTTTCTGTACTCAGAGGAACACTACTTCTGGAGATTTTCAGAAACATGTTTCAGTACAAGCACACAGGTATTTGGGAACTTACCACAGGGATTTCTCTTTCCTTGTAGTCTAGGTGTACCTGTTGGACAATACACAAATAAGATTACTATAAACATTATGCACCAGTGAGTAGAATTTGCTACAGCTGGGGGAAAATAAGGGTTTTATGGGAAAGATCTGGGAATAAGACTACCATACTAAGGAGGCTTGGTCTGATCAGGCTTCTACATGCGAGATGCACACATTACAATTGTGTGTAGTTCTAGAATAGCAATCATAGCGATCATTTCTTCTCTCAACACTCTACAAAAACAGATTATACTCTAAGAAGGATGTGTCCCCCCTCATAATAATTGTAAACTTGTTTATTCTGTGACTACTATATGTTCATACAGCTCAGCTTAACACGCTGGCTCCTGTTCAGGTCATCCCAGTGTTACGCTGTCTGAATGACAGTGATAATTTTAAAGTCATTGCCTATAGACTTCCCTTTATTTTTTTTGACCATGAGAAGGGATAAGAGAAATAGATAACCCTTTTCTACACTCAAAGCACTGCATTTCATATGCCATGAGCAATGTGGCACACTGGCTAAAAAGAGCACATGATTTTTCTACCAACAGCTGGTCCCATTCCCAGTATACCAACAAGGCTAGGTAACATTCCCTGCTGTACACCTGCCCCATTTTTGCGGAACCAGGCTGCCAGAGGGCAGAACCAATCCACCACTTTATACTACTTTGCCCAAGATAACAGGAGTGCAGAGTCAGAACTTTGCCCCATCAAATCTGCACATTTCAGTTCATCTGATTAAAAACCTTCTTGTATTTTAAATCAAATTAGAAAAGACTACAAGAAATTACACTGTGGACCAAGAGCCTCTGTTTATTGCCTTTCCTTAATACCTTTTAAAGCAAACAGATTGCTTGAAAGCTTGTCCACTTCTTTCAGAAAGGCCTTCTTTGGGCCCAAACTAAAAAAACCCACCCAAACAAAAAAAAACCAAAACAAAAAACTAACCCCCACAACAACAAAACACCACAACCCACAAAGTCCCCCAACCAACACACACACACCCAAAACCCCTACAAAACACCACCATAAAAAAACCCACCACCACAAACAACAAAAACCTGTTTATAGAAAAATAAAAAAAGAATATGTATTAGCATTTTGGCAAGTTCCATCTATTGGGGGAGGGGGGGGGAAGAAAAAAAAAAAAAAAAAAAAAAAAAAAAAAAAAAGGCTTTTGTTCTGCATTTTCTTCTTATTTCATCTCCAGGGTAAGAATTTCTCTTCTAGGAGACAAAGGCCCAAGAAATCACGTTCCATCCGATAGACTAGTTTACCCAAGAACCTCTCCTCATGGTAGTAGAGGGGTTCAAAGCTCTCCACACAGACCCTTCCTCCAGGCACTTTTGCCAGAGCAAAAAGCACTAGAATATGGGATACACTGAAACAAGGGTCTGGAGTAGCCCTGAAATCAGCTGGTTAGCAAACTGAAGGATGATGCAGCCAAGAAATCCAAAAACTGCTTCTGACACCAGAGATTCAAGAGTCTGGGGAAACCAACTCCTCCTCAATCTACATAAGAGTTTAACAACCTGTGCTTGTGGTCAGTGACTTCCAGAGGGAAACACCTAAAGAAATTGCAGGGGACAAAGCCAGGACTGGTCAACTCAGCAGTCGTGTTCCCTTATATCTCAAACTTGCGTTTTAGTACCCTTCAAGAAGCAGACATGCAGTGCTTTCAGTATGTGCTTGCACACTGTGCCTACTTTTAGGGACTTCATGCAGAGGCCAGGAACCCTGCCTGCAGCTGGTGTGCCCACACACATCATACTACTGAATGGCCCACCAGGAGTATCCCATCCTCCAGTAACCAGAAATTTTTCTAAATAAAATGCATCATACTAATCAGGTCTCTGACCAGTTTTGTTTAATTCCAACCTGTTGTCTTCACTAGTCATTTCTCTGCCAATGCTGCAAAAAGCAAACCAGTGAGCTTCAAAACAATACTCAGAGGGGACCACCCAAGACAGAATCAGTGGAGCCTCAGAGAAATCACAAGTTTATTTCCATCCAAAAAACCCTAGATCATATTCACTGGTAAAGCATAAACTCCAGTAGTCACTCCAAATCCAAAGTTACATTTTCTAGTTTTGTGAGGAAAAAAAAAAAGTATATATAAGATTGCTGTGGAATACACTAGGACATATGATTGTCCTGAGGCTTTCTAAAAGGACAGGCTTATTCTTGTGTAACCTTGAAGAAAAGGGACACATGAACCTTCTGCTCCCAGCTACAGAGATAACTATGACTTCCTTCTATCATTTTCATACTCTGAATAAGTTACATTTACTTCAATTGCTTGCAGCTCAGCTGTCATTTTTCAGCCACTGGGACCATATTGTGGAAATATGAAACAAGTATATTCTGAAGTCTTGGAATTGAAACAGAAAGAACTAGTTCTGCCAGCATACCTGTTTCTTGGTTTGCTGCTTCCAAAGAAGAATAGTTTCAAATTATGATCTTTATTACTTCTCCTAGTAAGACTATTTTTTGTTTATCAGTTTGTATCTTTTCTTACAGCATTTTCAAGAAGACACCTTCCCCTCTTGGCCTCTAATAAGTTTTAGTCCCACATAGATATTTGAATAATTAGAATGAAAATTTGACCATCTGAATGC
The DNA here is from genome assembly GCF_015220075.1 of Falco rusticolus. Taxonomy (NCBI): domain Eukaryota; kingdom Metazoa; phylum Chordata; class Aves; order Falconiformes; family Falconidae; genus Falco; species Falco rusticolus. Next base: position 8,790,046 of record NC_051209.1, on the reverse strand, counting down.
CCATCTATCTAGTTGTAAGTGATCTTTCAGGTTAATCCCTAGAGATGTCACATGTCATACTTTGAGGTTTCACCTCTGAGCTACATACAACCTCTCAAACCTGTGATCTGTAGCAGTGCGCAGTTGCTCAACACATTGCTGCTTCTGCCAAAGTTTACTGTATTGAATTTGCTCTAGTGATCAATAAACAGCTGTTCTGCTGTGCTCTGACAAATACACTAGTTGCCAGAATACTGTATCTCACAATTAACAATGCATTTACCTAAGCCTGAAAAGGAGAGAAAGAACAACAGGAGAGAAGCAGTGTCACTTGTATCACACAAAAAACTACAGTATGCCAGTAAGGCCACAGAACCACTGCTTATATTGGACAGAAGCAGCCAGATTTTAGAGCCAGCTAGAGGATTTGACTACACAATTTCTACTAGGCTTCATAAGTATTGGTGTCCAGACCTTAGTTTCTTGGGGGGGGGGAAGAAGTCTGCAAGCTTACTCAAATATCTACTTTTCTTTACAAAGAGACAAAAACAACAGATGGTGTGAAGTTAAGTGTCCCCAAAGTAATTTTAGAACTTGCTACAAGTTTGGGGAAATTAAGCGTCAAACCCCTGCCTCAGAGCTTTACAACAAATCAACTGTAACATTAGTGATCTGAGATGATCCTAAAGACTGTTTTTGGTATCCACAAAACAATCCTTCCACACTCCTTTACAAGGAAGAGAGTAAATACCAGATTTCAGACCACCATTATTCTCATCCTTTTAAAGGCTAGATTTTAAAAGGATATCAGGAAGAAAAACACATACACAGACAATTCTTTCACTGCAGGTCAACTGCAAGTGCTTTTTTCTTCCCTGAACGACAGCACATACTTGTAGGCTTTTCAAGGAATAGAAGGAATAAGATAAAAACAAATTTCCCCTTATTTCCAGCAAGCCGAGAAACAAACCTAGCAGAGATTTAACTCAAAACCTAAGAGCGGTTCAGAATCTGATAGACCTCAGTTGGATAAGACAGAATGCAGGACTGTACAAAGACATCTCATACACTTAGTTCAAAGGTGTGCAACTATGAACAAGAGCTGAGAAGCTGAAAGAAAAGTCACCAGTATTAGTCTAAAAATATCAGATTTAGGGAAAACCTGCAGAGTAATAACCTGAAGTTCAGAACTGCCAGCATGAAGACCCATTTGACTGATCAGTTTGCCATGTAAATGAAGAGAAACTACCACACATGATCTCTGCACCACTCCCATTAAATGAACCTAAAACCACATGACATTTTAGAAGCAACATTTGCCTCTGCACCTCCACATCTCCCCAGCAACCCTGATTCTAATCTACTGCGTGTTTTACCGTAGTCACTGTGCTCTGAGATGATTCTTCTTCTGTACAAACTGTTGACACAGCCAGGGAAGGCAGCCTGGATGAAGAGGGTAATGTTGATGTCTCTATGTCGCTGTCCTCATTTAGAGCGGAAAGACCAACCATATGGTGTCCATTCAGTTCACTCACTTTACTCTGAGCACAAGTCTGCAAAGAGCTGAGGAAAGTGCCATTGTGGAGACAGGTAGTACTGTGGAAAGCACTTGTGAGCTTTGATGATTTCTGATCACTCTCATCGGAGTCAAGTTTAGGAAAGGACAGGGATTTGATATTACTCACTGAAGCAATAGGGGACAGGGATACTTTGGAAGACAAGGACATCTTTTCACAGTTTCCCAACTGCGGTAAAGTGATAAAGCCATTGGGTTTGTGAAGGGGCTTGAAGTCCAACGTGGCCCTTTCTATGGATGCCAGAACTTCCTCATCTTGCAACACAGACCCAGACCCTCCTTTGGGCAAAGTATTATCTAACAGCTGGGCAACAACTGGCCTGGTAGTACCAACATGAATTTCAAGAATATTTTTTAATTCCTCTTTATCATTGATAGTTTTTAATTCCAGTTTGTCAAATGGATCTTCTTCACATTCAAAATCAGCCAGGTTGAAGTCTGCTTTTGGACAAGGTGGACTGAGAGCCTTTTGCTTCACAGCACTGCTGTTGGCTGGCGTGGGAGTAAGAATATTATTGTGCCGCAGGCTAGCGAGGATGGGGTTAATAGGAGGAGGCATGGCCTCAGGGCAAGGTACCTCTGAAAGCCCCATTTTGTTGCTAACCTCTGAAGCTGCTTTTGAGTTCACTAGTGCTTCTTCTGCCTTATGTTCAGCTTCTCTCTGGGCAGCTTCAGTTTTGTCGATATCTTCAGCCCACTCAATTGTTTGCTTTTCCAGCGAGAAGTCATACTGACCAAGGATGAAAGGGAAAGGAGAAGAGAGAAAAAAAAAAATATAATGAACATAGCCACTACTTTTAACAGCAACATAACAGAATAAGAGCTACATGAATTACCATGAACAGGCATCAATTTTTTCCCCAGCATCTCTTATAACCTACAGACTAGCAAAGCTAGAAAACACCAAAAATAGTTCATTTTGCCTCTAGCAGCAAAACCTGTCTATAGTCTGCATTAGAATATCATATTTTGCCTCCTTCCTACATTTAGTTTTGCTTTAGAGCTACTGATCATCCCAAGATAAGTTTCACAGCCCTCCCACCCTCTTCCCCCAAGACAACAGATGTAGCAAGGGAAAGTCTAATGCATTACTAGATGGACAATCATACCCCGATCTGGCAACACTGAACTACGCCCTGTCCACAAGCTATTCAAGACTATAACAGGGTATTTTTGCATCCAAAGACCAATACAGTATTAGTCAGTTCCCCCTAAAAGATTCCTAAGGGACTTGATATTAGAGTTCTACACCCACTAGTTTAAGAGGTATCGCTATTCTTACCCCAGTGCCAGTGGCTCACCAGCCAAAGGGCTGCACCAAAGATGACAACTATCTGTAGTAGTAGATTTTGCTGCGGTTACTGGCATGACAGAATCCCACAAGCTTTTCTCATTTAACATCAGCTCCTTCAGGGCCAGGTTAGCACAGGAAGACATTTGTAAGCTACTTGCTACCAGTTTACTGGCTACCATAGTAGTCTGGTTGAGAGGACAAAATTCTGAACAAACTAAATCACTTAAATCTTTAGTATCTCATGAAGAATGAACAGCTTCAAATGTTCTTTAGAGAGCCACAAAACATTCAGAGAACACAGCCTACAAGTTAAGTCCAGGGTATAACCTACCTGTGACTTAAGAAGTTATAAGACATCCTTGCCAGGATAATAACATATAACCCAACAGGAGTGCTCTTCTTACAGGACTGCTAGGTCATAGAAATTCCTAGCTCTAAAGAGCAACAAGCCAGCAAGGCTTGCTCAGCCTCTACTAGGCTTTTTTGGGACTTGCTATATGTTGTATTGCATCCCATCCTATAGCAGGCTCCAGTGAGATCCTGGAGACCTGTTGTCTCAACCACAACAGTTTTCCCTTTCCTTAGCTCTAAGACTTCAAGAGGTGTGATATACAACTTATCAGCAAGTTGACTTTGAAAAACAAATCACTGGCAGAAGTGCTAGGCACTACTCATTACACATTCTTTGCTACCCGAGCAGAGCTATTGCAGTTTTTGTGTTTGTATGTATATGGTTATATATACAGACAAAAATTGATCAAAGCTGGTTTTTTTTTATAAAAAAAAAGGGAGGTATTTATATACAAATATATGGCTTTGGGCAAATTTGCTTCCCTGTATTTTAATTTTTTTAAAAATAGCTCTTGCTACAGCTGTAAAGTCATCAAATTACACTTCAAGATGCATAGTCTACATAGTCACATTATATTATGCAAGGTGTTGCAGTCCAATCGGGTATGCTATACTTGAGCCTCAGCTTGACAGGAAAATGGAGACTTAGCACAATGAAGCCAGCAATAGGACATTAGAGTCTCCTTTGGTTCTCCCACACCAGCTTAACTGGGTGGAAATATGTGTATTAGGATGATCAGGTAATTGTTTAATGGTTATAATGAAAAAGCCGTCATGTAGGGTAATTGAGATATTCAGCTCTCCAGCAGATGAGTTGCAGGAAAGGGGGGGAAAAACACAGAACCATCTACTGCAATCAGTCACATTTGGAGATTAGATTTTCAACATTTCTGCTAGAACAATTGATTTTATGCTACCAAGAATTAATGGTCCTTAAAGGTCTGGAATCCATCCATACCAAGCTATAACCTGTTTGCCCTACAGCAACTGCACAGAAAACAAGAACTGGAAATTGTTTTCTTGATCTCACTATTGTGAGAACCCATAAAATATGATCATAGAAACACTTGTTATCCTCAAACAAGATTCTGCAAGTATGCCATAGCATAGATGGATGTATCAGTTCTTATTTTTCCTCTTAAAAAAATACTACTCAAATTTAGTCAGTGTAACATTTAGACCTATAACTATTTCTATAACTATTTGTAATAGTTTAACTCAGCAGGCACTTAAACACCACACAGCCGCTTGCTCGCTTCTCCTCCCCCCCAGTGGGATGGGGGAGAGAATCAGGGAAAAAAGTAAAATTCATTGTTTGAGATAAAGACAGTTTAATGGGACAAAAGAAGAAGGGAAAACAATAATAGTGACAACAGAATTAGAATATACAAGTGATGCACAATGCAATTGCTCACCCAGCCAGTTTTCCCCCCAGTTTATATACTGAGCATGATGTCATATGGTATGGAATATCCTTTTGGCCAATTGGGGTCAGCTGTGCTGGCTGCGTCCCCTCCTAGAATTTTTGTACAGCCTATCATATTTTTATCTTTCTATACATTCCAACAGACATTCTGCAATTACTTCCTTGCATATGAAATAACACTACAAGACCAACAAGACTAACATTTGAATACACCTGCAAACTGTGACTACTTGCAATTTACAGCACCACATGTTGGAGGCCAGGGTGAGGGGAAAAGAGAGCAGAAAGGCAAAATACATCACTCACCTGTGCTTCTCTAATGAGCTGAAAAGAATCAGGCAGGCAGAAACCAATGGGTAATCCAACCTTCGCTGGGGTTTTGAATTTGTCTCCTATCTTAAATGGGACATCATCAAGATAACTCAAAGGCCCTAAGATCAAAAGCAGAAATTGTATCAAAAAGACTTAATGAGTTTAATGCATTCAATTAACTCACATTTCTTTATTTGAGAGCTATTTTATCTCTGCTGCCCCAACTACACCAGGTGACTCAATACAAAGGAAGTTTCTTGATCGGAAACATGTTGAATGTGTTTGGACTTCATTGCTTCAATTTTAGTAGGTTCTGTTTGCTTTGTTTTTTTTAATAATGTTCTAGCTCATAACTATTTAAAAAAATCCACCAACCAAACCCAGACACACAACAATCAAACAGATTTTGAAGTCAATATACCCAACATTTTAGCTTCCCTTGTGACAAGACTATGCCTATGCAACAGTTGGAAGCTGAAGCTCTCCTGAACACTCTGTTATGTCTCTATAACATGAGGCCATTTTTGTCATATCCAAAACAGGCTTTAAAATAACCCAGCTTTAGAGCAGCTAAGAAAAACTAAACCACAGTTTTTGATATACATGTAGGAAGTAAAATTTGGATGCAAGTGGTCACAAGGGCAAAATGACCTAAAGTCTAGACACTCCACTTTAACCAACACACAGTGAAATAGCTCAAGATTACTTAGCATAGCAATTCTGATTTTTGAAACAAGGTAGTTTAACTTAATCAGCTGTCTGATTTGTGATCACTCCAAATGAGAGGCCTCGGACTTATTTCATGGTCCTCTATCTGTCCTTTATATCTATCATTTACACATGGTATTTAAAAAGCTTTAGGACAAAACCTTCTTCAAACATCTTGCAAACTCATGAGGCAGAATCACTTAGAGCTCAACCATCTTCAAGAAGCCAAACTATAGGTTTGTTTTCCTTGGGCTGCTGTGAAGCATTAGAAAACACACAATATAAATTGCACTGCTTCTCAATTAACTGAAAGGGGTTTCTTGGATCACTGGTCTAAGCTTTTGGAATTAGAGGCAAGGTTTCTAGCTGTGTATAACAATTTGAAGCATTCCTCTGGCACTCATTTGTAACTGCGTGTTGCAGATCCAAAGAGATATCAGTGGCAATATTAAGATGGCGTTCAGCGACCAACCTTCCTCAGTGAGCAGTGACTTGCCATTTTTATCTGACCCATGCTTTTTTACTCAGATGACAGTTAAGTACTGTTTGTGTTCCTTCACTATTGACTTGTCTACAAGGCAGTCACAGGCTCCAACAAAAGGATGAGCAGCTTCCAAAAACAGGAACATCCTATTAATTTGGAGTTAAATGTTTATGTGCCATCATCATTTGAGCTCTCATACCATGCACCACACTGGCTGGTCCCAGAGTCCTGTTAGGACACAGGTGGCATTTCCTCCAGCTTTTAAACCATCAGGCTGAATAACCTACATCCCACCTGCACCACCAAGATACAAAAGCACTCCAGGCAAAATATAACAACATTTTCATTGATCCTTACTGAGAAGCACACATTCAAGCATTACACAGCACAGCATCCAGATGGCACCTCACTGGCCACCAACACCACTATTTGCAACATGGCATCCAAATAGTATTTGAGCTGGCAATTTGAGAACCTGGATATACCAAAGTGTTTGCTTACATAGAAATAGCAACTGTGGCAGCCCTTGCACTGAGTATGGTAAATCATGGACAGGTCAGACAACCAGATCTCTTGACTGCTCAGAGGCCAGCATGACTACAATCGATGTCCATTGTCCCCATTTCACACTATTTCTCCATATCACTTTCAGGGATCATCACTGCTGCTTTTATTATTCTCTCCTATACTCCCACTTTTCTTGTATTGTTGTCTTTAATAACATTAGATTTGCCTTCTTTATTGGAATACTGCTTTGAAATACTAGGAAGCCCTTAAAAAAAACACAACCAAAAATGTGTGAGTGCGTCCAAAAAAAAGAAAAAGCAAGCAACAAAACAGTGTTGTTTTTATCCCCAGATGTTATCTCAGTTGTGTATCCTATAAGTGTCTTGACTATATTTATTTGTATATTTGTATATTTTATTTGTATATCTGGTGTTCAGATGGGTTCGTGTCCCATATAAATATACTTGTATAATTTCACAAAATTATGCAGTTTAAACAAATACCAAGTCTTTATCTTGTTAATTTATACTACTTTAATATGGAAGATAAATGCAGATATAAAGTGTTGTCACGTCTAGTATATTAACTAATTTTTTTTTTTTCTCTCACAGGGTGGGAAAAAAGGGAAAAGGCATTCAGAATCTGACCAGTGCAGGCAATCTCCTCTGTCACTGGATTCAAAGGAAAAAAAACACACACCCCTGCTCAACTACGCAGTTTTTTGAAGAGGAATTAACAATTATTAGTTTGACTAACATTATGAATAATTGATGTTGCACTTTCTGCTAAAGAAAGCTAGTACTCTAGCAAAGCTTAAAATTTAATTGAAATGTGATTATTTTTTCATTATTTAATAAAACTTACTCTTCCATTTGTATGTTTGAATTCTTGCTTTCTTAAAATTACTCAATTAAGAATATTTCATTAAATGACTGTCAAGATACAAATGCATTAGTATGCAAATGGTGGAAATTTCACCAAACCAAAACAAAGAATGAGGCAGCTCATGCAAAACCATATCCTTGTGGAGAATCTAACGTCAACAGTCATTATTTCCTCTCCCTGTATAGCATATCTGTATCCTTTTATTTCCATTGTGTGAGCATATACATGAGTTTCAGTTGCAAGATGCAGAAGCTAGCACATGCAACTACCATGTAAAAAGAGTTTTTGTGTCTTTTGGCTCTGAATAATGCTCTGTTTCTTGCCTCAGAGCATGCTCAGTAGTAAATAGTTAATCTTGTTTGGATTTTGTCTCTTAGCACTTTTTTTTGCCCCATGTGTACTGTCAGTGAATGTGATATGGCTATGAAAGTGCAGAATTGTTTACACAGCACTGAATTCAGTACTAAGTTCTGGGATCATACTTATATTGGGATAGTTGTTGGAGTATTAGAGTACAAATAGGAGCTGCCTGACTTAAATTGGGTTAGCAAATCCCTATTAGGTACCTGGGTAGTCATCAACAATGGTTTTCCAAGGTCTGGTTGAAACATTTCAGATGTCAGCTAGAGAAAAAAAACAAACATATTCTTTCCAATTTGTTTAAAAAAGAGGAGAGACCAAACCACTAAAACGACACTAAAATTTCAGTTTCAATAAACATTTTGTCAGAAAGCTTCACTGGTGTGACATATGACAGTATTAACTAATATACCTATTTGTATCATAAGTAATAAAATATCTTCAGGAAATTGTGTGATGTAAGTGTACAATAAATAAGTTGTGCACATCTTAATGTCAATACAATTACCATCTTTAAGATTTGTTTATATGAGATTTCTTTAAAATCATTATTTCTGTTCTTGAATTTCTGATACATGAAAAATAGAGGATGTTAAAGGATTAAAAGTGTCATTGTAAAAGGATCACTAAGAAGCCCAAGAGCTCTTTGCTTATATACTGGAAGGGATGGTGGGGGGAGAGGGGTGCATGTCCAATAGGCAAGCTCTGAGCACCCCTAATACTCTTAAGCAATTGAGATCCATGCACAAAGTTCTTAGAGTGACTTTCTCAAGACTCTAAGATTCAAAGTAATTAAGGTAATTTGATTCTGCCTTTAATGCATTTCACACAAACATGAGTACTACCTCTCTCTTCCCCTCCCCCTGCCGTTTGCCTTAGTTTTAAAAAGCTATACACAGACTCTATAAAATTTATATTCCTAAAATAGTGGTAATGATGTAATAAGCCTGTACATGATCAACACATGATAAGGGCTCCTCCATGCGAAGTTTCCTTCTCCCACAGCAGGACCTCACTGCTAAATAGCTAAGACACTTGACTTCAGTAGGATAAACCCTGAGTACACATATATATACCATGCAACACCCCCCAATAAAAATAATGCAGCTTTAGATAGATAAAATGGTGTAGATGTAAATCACCCTACAGTCTTATGCTCTTGGCACGCTCATAGGAAGAGGAAGAGATGAGCTTGGAGCATTTCAAGCTGAGAATGAACATGCCAAATTTTATTTCAAGTCATTTAACAACTAGACCATGTAGAAGCTTGACACAATTCAGACAACAAGATTGCCGACAATAAAACAAGCTATCACTAAACCTGTTGATAACAATATTAAATAGATATAACAAAGCATAGCAGATGATATAAAAAGTTCATGGTTCCTTGTAGTGATCCTGACCAGAAGACCACTGTATGCTGAGGAGTTAGTGATCCATATAACAGTTAACCTGAGTAGGCCCAGGCCTGTGCTATATATAGGGCTTGGCCTTCAGGCCTGTGTCATGCTACACATAGCCCATGGCTGCAGGATAACCTCAGCCAGCTCATACTAAGAGGAGCCTGCAGGCATCTCCTGCTTGGTACCAGCAATGATGCCACCTGCATGGCTTTGCCTTTATCTAAGAGTGCAGCAAGAATTGTTTTCTTGTAAGAAAATCCTATAATAGCTTGAATGACAAAAAGGGGGGAAACTTGGGAATCTGTTCTATAGACAGGGTCTGCACAGCCTGCTGTGCTTAAATCAGAGGCCTATTCGATGCTATGCCACCTGGGGTTACATCTAAAGGGATATAAGATTATCTATGCTATTTTCTTCTTGCAGTGTTAGTTGTAATAAAAAGCATTTTAAAATGATGCCTTAGAGAGTCCAAGTGCCTTTATTACTGGGATCATTGAACTTCCTGGTGCAAAATATTTGGTGTGGTTGGCAGATCCCAGTGAGAAATGCTTTTCTCTTGAAAAAACGAGTAAGAGAGAAACCTTGTGCCTGGCTGGCCCCACACACAGCCATGGAGGGTATTTGCAAGGCAATTGACCCAGGCAGTTTCCCCAGTGCACTGGGAAACTGACAAGGATTGCCCTACCCCAGCTGAAGTATTTTGTTGTCTTAGAAAACAGGGGCTAGGGAAAGGAAAAGTCAAGGAAAATTTGCACCATCTTTGATTGTTACTAGCATGCTTCAAATGACCATGGGGGTGTCTAGAGCTGATACAAAAAACTACAAGCTGCAGGTGCAGCTCTGCACAGCCAGCCCCTGGGCATCAAATGGCAGTGCAGACACCTACAGTGCAACCCAGAAGAGCACTACTGAGGTACTATTTTCCAGAAGGATGAATGGTGGGATGAGGATCCTTGTTCCTCTGGTGAGGACAAGTGGACAGAAGGGTCAGAGAATGTGTGACAACAGCATTTCCCTCTGGCCATTAGTGATTCACAAAGCAAAGGGGCCCCCAGGGGACATTCCAGCACACTATCTCAGTGCATGACTTTATACAGCCTAAGTTGCAAGGTTTAACAAAAACATATCAAACCAAGCCAGGAGAAAGGCTGGCACACTGACTATTGTGAATATTGAACTTAGGATTTAATGTACATTATCTCCTCCAAAATAATTAAAGTGCTTTGATGTCATCTAGTAAAACCCTATGATTACCCAGCAGCTGAGAGAAGCACAGGGTAATATATCCCACTCCCTGTGGGTATGGCTCCAGGAAGCATTAAACACAGAGTATCCCTCACCTACTGATTAGGACAATAAATCAGCATCCTGGAAAAGTATAGCTGAGGCTGACCAGTATTTACAGGAAATAGCCACATGGCTGTGTATTACCCTGTTCTTTCTATATAAAGTTTATTTCAGGGTCATGACTCCCTTACTGTCAAATCAGTGGAGTGGTGGGAAGATAGAAAAAAAGTAATTTTTCCCAAGAGTCTTCATGATTATGACATATCAACACTGCACTCTAAATGATCGTGCCCGTGTCAACTATTTCACTAAACTTTTATTCTAGCAAAATAAAAGTTAACACAGAATTTGCTAGAAGAATATTTAGAGTCTACACTGTACCTCCATTCTTTATGCTCAGTCCCTCATGACTGCAGAAAACTGTTTGAAATGTAGCTGTACAACAAAACAATTTACTCTTTAACCTTGAATCCCATGATTACATTTAGTTTTTGTTTTGGTTTGGAGTTGTTTTTTACCATAAAGAGGAATATAAAATGTCTTCAGAACTGTAACATAACTATCATGTTACAACTTTGGTATTACTCAAAAGTTACTTTTCATAAAAGAATCCTGCAGAGGAATGAAGCTGGGTTAATTAATATTGATAACATACAGCTGTGGGCTGACTTCAGGGGCAGTGGGTTGGCTGATGTGGATAAGGTGCAGCTGTGGCTGGTTCTGTTAAGTGGTTGGGCAGCCAACAGAGAGTGTGCCCTGGATGAGGAGAGACTAGAAGGCAGCAGAGGGACTGGCATGAAGAGTATGTTGGTATGTGATAGTAAAAGACCTTGTTGCAGCCGGCTAGTTTTGAGAGTGCTGTGACAGAATCCCAAGGAAAATTTTACAGGAGTGTACCCTATATGGCAGTAAGATATGAATAAAAGTGGACTGTTTATAACTGAGCTTACTTTGTCTGACCATTTTACATCTGTTGTGGTTTAACCCTGGTCAGTAATTAAGTGTGATGCAGCCACTCACTCACTCCTCCCTCACCCAGAGGGATGGGGAGAATTGGAAAGGAATGTAAAACTCGAGGGTTGAGATAAGAACAATTTAATAACTGAAATAAGATAAAAATGAGAGATAAATAATAATAACAACAACAATTATAAAAAGGAAGGAGAAGGGGAGGGGAATGAAATCCAAAGAGAAGGGAGAAAACAAGTGATGCACAATACAATTGCTCACCAACTGCTGACTGATGCCCAGCAAGTCCCCGAGCAACGATCCACAGGCCCCAGCAAACTGCCCCAAGTTTATATACCAGGCATGACATCCCATGGTATGGAATACCTCTCTGGCCAGTTCAGGTCACCTGTCCTGGCTGTTCCCTCCCAATTTCTTGTGCCCCTCCAGCCTTCTCACTGACAAGGCCTGAGAAACTGAAAAGTCCTTGACTTAGTATAAACATCACCCAGCAACAACCAAAACCATCAGTGTGCTATCAACATTGTTCTCACATCACAGCCAAAACACAGCACTGCACCAGCTACTAAGAAGAAAATTAACTCTATCCCAGCTGAAACCATTACATTGTAATTTTAGCTCCTGATTATGACAGCAATTACCCCATATGGTTCAAAAAGATGAGAAAAGTAAAATGTTACACACACACACACACCCCCCATAGTGAAAGAATCCACTTAATTTGGGTCAATCACATTCATATTTACAAAGTTATTTGGCATTTTTTTTGTTTTTAATTAGGAAGTGAAAGTAAGACTTGTAAACTATAAATACAAATACCAAGGTATTACACAAAATATCCAGATGTACTTAATCTTTTTAAATTTCTCACAAATATTTCCTATGGAATTCAACAGAGAAATCAAACAAGTTTAAGTTCTGCATACAATGAAAATCAAGTTAGATACTGCCAATTTGTCAGTTCATAAAATTTCTACCTGACAAATGAAAGCTTTGAGAACTACCATTCTTTCATTAATGATACACCAACTGCTATTTTTGACATTATTATTTGCATTAAGCAAGCTGTCTAGAACCAGTTGTATTTAACCCACTGTTAACTCAGTGGCATCACAAACTTTTAAAATATTTTATTTATATACTGTCACTAATAATATATATACACGTACTGCAGAGGGCCAAAAACTTGAAAAAAAAAAATGTCACACAATGTTTGCATTAATACTTTTATACTTTTTTTTCCCCAAATAGCAAAGCTGAGCCACTGTTTTCACAGTTTTAGTTTGCCAAAACCACGTAACTCCATATATATCAAAGCAGCAGAAGAGCAAGCTTAACAGCAACTTTCATTTATGCATTTTCTTGTGGGAGGAAAAAAAGAGTATATATAAAAAAAAAAGACCACCAATAATAGGTTCACTAAATTTATTTAGAAATCATAAAATATAACTCAAAAAAAGAGCATTACATTCCGCACACTGCTCTCAAAGGATACCAGGGACATGGGGACAACCAGTCTTCTCCCCCCCTTAAACAAAAAAATAAAATAAAATTACAGCATACAGAAAAATCAGGGTGTTCACAACAGTTACAGAAAACCCATTACAATTTACTACCGATAATGAACAAAAATAAAATCCACTCTCTGCTGCCATTTCAAAATTTCTTTGTTAGCCTTGGGTGGCCTTTCCCTCCCCCAAATATTTGTAATGAACTAAAACATTATATCTGGTGATCAGCAGAACAGCAGATTACACTACACCTCAAATGCAGAAACACCTATGAAGTAGAGGAATGTTGACTTTGTAATAGAGAAGCAGATATTAAAAAAAAAAAAAAAAAAAAAAAGGTGCAGGACTCCTTCAGTTCTTCACTAGTCTTAGAAAAACTTTCCAGAATACTGCTTCACACTATAAAAAAGAAAAAATAATCTTGCATTAGAATCCTTCAACATCTGCATACTGCTTCACACTATAAAAGAAAAAGAAAAAAGCATGTATTAGAATGATTGACCATACATCTTGCATCAATATTCACAATGGCATTCTTAAAGATTAAACTACAAATTTCCAATACATCTAAAAGCAAATAATTTTAAAAGATTAAGGGCTAATGATTATAGGCATATAATTATTTTAAGCACATTTAAACATTAGTAATCTAAAGCCAAACATTCAAGTTAAACAGTCACAAATGCTATGACAGCTGACGTTATTAAAGCAAAACTAAGCAAACTAAGTCTGAAACTTAATATTTGGCAGAAGAGAAAGTAATGCCAGCAAGGTGTGAAATGCTGCATAACAGCACCAATTGATTTCAACTTGTCCTGTAGAGGCATGGTCTGTGCCATATGGTAGACTGTGATTTGTTGTCAGTTAAGTTATCTAAAAACAACAAAATCACTAGTCTTCCACACAGAACTAGACCAACATCCACTGAAATCTTCTATATTTTCTACAGGTTCTATGTACTTTATTACAAGTAGTTTTTTTGCAGCAATTTTCACCAGAGAAATGAGAGGACTGCTTGGTTAAGGTGTCTTCCATCAAGATTAGTTTTGAGGGAATCTTCATTTTAGAACGGAGAAGAGAATCAAGGCAGAACTACCACTGAAGAAGTTAGGTTCAATAGATACTTAAATCCTGTCTTCTAAAAACTATATTGCAGAGAACAGGAGCTTTAGTATGTAGTAGTAGGAAAGCCAGTTTAAAATTGACAGTAAGGACAGCATTAAGCTTCAACTTGCCTGTTCTGCAGTAAATACTGAGCATTTTGTATCTGGTCCTGTGTTCCTGTAATAGTTATTATTCGATCTTCTGAGCCTTCTAGTGGTTCATCAATTTTGATTGAAGCTCCTGACTCATGACGTATTTGTTTGATTCTCTGGCCTCCCTTTCCAATAATAGAACCTGCCAACTAGGGGAGAAAATAAAGCATTTATTTCTTGATGTAGCTTTCTCCTCAAAAACACAGTACTGTTCAATTAGCTTCCATCAATTTAGTGGAAGCTTACTCTTTTACAGCCTCAAAACATCCTCTGTAATGTTTATTATATAAACACAAGTGGGATAATGTTGGAAGAACCAGATGCTTGGTTGTAAAAACAAATTGTGTAGACCATTTCTATTACTGAATATTAAAAAAATAAAATAGTTCAGTGCATCTCTGAACTGAAGCCAAAACAAACATTCTTAAGAATAAACTTTCAGTGATTTTGAAACACTTGCTTTATATCAAAAATACTTGTCAAGCATCACAAATACTTTTGATTTACTGACAGTCTGAGAAAAGGCTATGACATTCTATTTATTTAAACACAAGTGGAAAGCAAGTCAGCTTCACTTACATCTTTGGGAATCGTTACTTGTGTTGTGATGATGGGTCCACCAAGATCTCCATATGAACCACGGCCCCCTGTATAAGAATAGTCTGATTTAAACGTATGCATCAAGCCTCTTACTGACTAAATGAAGTGCATGTCAAAGTTCTCTATAAAAACTTACCATATCCAGAGCCACCCTCAAACTATAAGAAAAAGAGAAAGAAAATACTTAAATAGCAAATAGCCATGATTTATTAACATGTTTTCATCTCAAGTATCATACTGTTAACTTTGAGCCTATTTTATGCAAAAATCCTAACCCACAACCTAAATCTAAATGTCATTAAAAGGTAAACTGGGTAAGAGGGCAGACCAGGAACAAAGGGAGGGGGAGGGGAATATCTTATGACAACCTCTTAGCTTACTCTATTAAAAACTCTAAGAATAAGTCATCAAGATCCAGCCATACCAGTTTACAAAGCAACCTTACGAATTCAACTGATAAACAGCTCTTGATGCTGGATCTACTCCTGATCCTTGGACTAAACTAACATTCAAAACAAAAGATCAGAATTCAGCCTTATTACTACTACCTATACAGATCAGGAGAAATTAAAGTCTCAGTTTGGGACAAGACATTTACCTGGTAACTGTCAACCCTCCTACACCATTCCATCTATATCTTGAGGAAAAACTAATTCAACTCATAACTTATAATTGGTCTCTTCATTCAGACTATGCTACAATACTTTGTATATTAGAAGGGACAATCATGACATTAATTACTGCTGTTCTGCTAAAACTACCATATACCAAATCCAAATCACTGCAATGCAGCACTCCTGATTGCTTTTATTTTCAGGATTTGTAGACTGGTACTTGATATCAAGTGCTTAACTTGAATTAATGCCTTCTAAATACACAAACACCCATTTTAATATTTTCCTGTAGAAGCAGATAATAGACGTGCACACTTCTCTGGAATTCAACTTATATCACTGAAATACAGGAATTTGTATGAATTACTCTTTTGCAGAAGTTGTAATGCAACAATTTTTTCCAAAAACTATTTACCTGCTAGCCTTTTGGAGCCACATCAAAATGGAAGCTATTCAGAAAAAACTGTTCAGCTGATCATTTGTTTCTAAGCAACCTGTGTTGTGTAATCACATTGCTTAGCAATACAGACCATAATACAACATAACAGAGCTTGTAGTGGAGTGTAAAATACAAAAGAATGAAGGACACTGCTTAGAACTTAATTCAGAGGCTGATCAGGGCTGCATATTTCACACACAGACTCTTCCACCTATTTTTGCTGATATTTTGCACAGGGAAGGGAAACCCTTCTTTTGGGCTAACTTGTTTTAATGAACAATCCTTTTCTTGACCCTTTCTGCTGTTTCTCCTCCCCAGACTAGAAGACAACAAATGAATATGACAGCAGATGAGTAATTTTAACTGTTTATGTAAGCTAGGAACTAATGTTTAATATTTGGTAGCACTTTGCAGTCTTCTAGACAAGCATAAACACTTGCTGATACCCAACCTTCCTTCCTAAAACCCCTAAGAAATTTGATAAACACAAATCAAATTGAATACTTTCAGATTTACGGATAGGTAATGCATAATAGTTTATCCACAACTATAAGTAAAGAATTATTTTTAACATTCCTCATTTGAAACAGGAGAAAACACAACATGATAAAGTTAATGTAAAACATATTCCTAAATTGACACACCTACAGGGTGTTGAAAAGCAAGTTACAGTGAAAGTTACAACTTAGAACATTAAAATAGGGTACAAAAGAAGCAATACAACAGAAAAGCTGCTCTCTTGGCTGTGCCTGCTGTATACTTCCATTGTGGAACATTAACTGCCTGTATAGAATTCACTGTTCAGGACAAACTGCCAATAACTTGAGTTAGGAGGACAGCTTTAGGGATTTTTAAATAGGTGCAAGCTGCCACTGACTACATTCAATCTCAAGAAATTGCAGTTATCCCTTAACCAATGCAAATGATTTTTCTCAAAAATCAACTATTACACCAGTCAAATAAAAGCATGAGCACACTCACCAACTCTGGTGGCTGCATGTCATCACAGGCATCCACATGACACTGCATCATCTTCCAGGCACAACATAATAGGAGGAAAAGAGGAAACAAATCCAAATTAAGTCCATGTCATGGAGGCTTATAGCAAACACAAACATTTTTCTGCACTACTACTACAAAGACTCAAAAAAGTACATGATATAGAACAGTTACAAGATCCACTCCCTTTTACTTTCACTGCAAGGAAACTGTAACTGGTCATAGTTCTTTCTTGCTTGTTTCTATGGTGTAAACAGATTTTCCTATTACAAAGAGAATCAGACAGCTAAGAGGAGAGCAAAGCCTGAACAGTTTGTTTTGAACAACTTTGAGTACTAAAGCTGTACTATATACTAAAAGATGTTACTCTCAGATACAAAAACCTTCTATTTCTTTCATACATAGAAAAAACCCAGAAAAGGCATTTAATTAAACTAACTGTCATTGATCTATCTACGTCAACAGCAGGTCAAGCAGTAAGAACATGACTTATCATATTTTATTAATGTATTTCCATATAACTCATATAGGCAATAGCTAAACTAACAATCTACTACTGCCTAATTATATTAAAAAAAAAGTGGTTTGATTTCCAAGTAATATATAGCATTTCTTTCCTTCAGATTTCTACAACAAACATTGGGGAAAAATATATCAACAAACAATTATAAAATTATAATTTGTAGAATCCACTTTAAATTACTATTAAGGCAAAGGCCTTTGCTGGGTTAAAACATACAACACGAATAGCACATTAAAATATAAATGCTCATTTAAAAACAGTTCCTAAAACACCAAGTACAGGATAATTGAAGATACATAACAGAATTTTCTTCTCTACAGACTCATTTGTGCTAGCTACTACTAATAACCAATGGAAACAAAATCAAAACCAAATGAAGCACTGATTGGATAAGACAAAGAGCATAGTATTAATAAGAATTTATTGACTTTTACACCTAATGAAAATATGCATGCAGTCCTAACTGATGGCTAATTCCTTATTGTAACTTTGCCTTATTTTTAAAGGGATTAGCCCAGAAGAGTGAAAGTTTGTTAATTTCTTTTAGTATTTATATAGATAAATGTCAAACATCTTTCCTTCGGTTTTTAACACGCTCCTTAATTTCAAATCTCTTATACTAAAGATATTAGAAGTACTTCATGTTTATGTACCTTTATTCAAGTGCTTTTACAGACATGTATACATAAACACATATAAATAATGTTAAGAAATATCAAGAAGTAGGAATCATTTGAATGAGCAAAACCAGACCACCAAAAAAAAAAAAAAAGAAAAAAAAAAAAAAAGAGGGGATTAAATGGCTTTATATACACTTCTCCACCTTGTTTTTTCTCCTGGTATGTTTTTGTGCCTTTGTATATCTAAAGCACCCATGGGGATGAGTGTGTTAAAAAATAGTGTAAATGCGTTCATATTTTCTCAGCTATCAGAATAGCCATTATAGTCCATAGGCATTTGATTTGGAGTAGTTACAGCCTAAAATATATAACTAATAAGTGAAACAATTCACGCATGCTTTTCAGTAAAATGCCTTAGAATAGGTATTTTTTATACATATATATACACACACATATAAAAATAAATTTAAAAAAATTCCAAATTATTTTCCCCTCCCATCTTAGAATGCACAAGGCTGTCAGTATTGTCGCATCTCAGAAAAATCAAGTTTCACCATCCAGTCTTGGTTCACCATCTTATGAGTCTTGAACTACTGAATTTTTCTGCCTTTAGCAGAGGACTGGCAGCAAATGAGGATTTCTGTAGATTCAACATCTCCAAGATGATGGGGGTTTTGTTTGTTTATTTTTTGTAATTTTAAGTGCAAGTCTTTCATTTCAATATTTCTGCTAGACTTCTGGTGCCCCAATTTTGACATCCTTGTAATATGTACTTCCAGTATGTATTACTGGAAGTTAATTGCCTCTTCCTCCCAGGAGGCAACGTGTAAATCTCATTTCATAGCTCCTATCCACTTCTTTCTCTTCCTTTTATTTTAAATATTTTTTTTTTAAAAAAAAATCTCATCTAACCTGTCATCTTAAGGAATATGCCAAACAGAACCAGAGGAGGAAAAAAGATTGTTAGCCCGAGTATTTACCTCCTAGATGCCTATGATTTCTCTTTCCAAGAAAGAGGATACAACAGTAAGCAACTACCAGGAAGTCACATTTCAGAGTACAACATGGAAGAGTATCTATTACCTTTTTTCAAACTTTCCCCACCCGTCAACATGGTTGAATGTACCTAATTTCATTTAAAAATCAACTTATCAGTGGCCCTGGCTCCAAAACATTTGGAATTACAGTAGATTTTTTTGCAGACATAGAAACCAGGATAAAGTCAAGAATTGATTTGAAAAAACAATCATCTGCCAGACCAACTAGAGCTCTTTATAGATATTCATGTTCTCTTAAATTCCGCTAACATCTGTCGGAAAACATTGTGCTGACATGGCTTCTTGATCTGAAAAGGCTCCCAATTCCTATTTCTGTCATCTAGATTAAAAAGAAAGTCTAAATGAAGATCCATGTAATAAAACCTGCAGGGATTGCATTCTACCAACTTTCTATTCCATTGTCAATGGCAGGTAGGGAAAACAACAAACCAAACAAGAAACCCTACAAACCAAAACCACACAGCAGATCACATCCCAAACACCCTTTACACCCCAAACAGTCATCTTCTTGAGGAGACCATTTTGTATAGCCAAAACATTTTGGTAATATCTAAGTTTATTAGAAGCACACATGCCCTACACTTAAATATGTACTTAAGAACAGTTTCCTCAGATATTCAGTGCTAACTGTATTTACTAAACAAAACAATATGAATTTTAACTCCTACCATTCCATCATAACGGTCTCCAGGTCTACCCCTTCGGTCATAAGACATAAGATCTCTAAAATGAGAAAAAACAGCAGCACATGACTCATTATAAACTAGTTAATATATTCTAATTCAGGTTTTCATGATTTGCACACAACTATGAATTTCTAAATGCTTTAGCCAAGTTGTGAATGACAGAAAATAAAGTTACAGAACTACTGGCTATAGTCCTGATAGACTGGCACATTACAAAAAATAATCAAAAAGTATTTGAGTTTAAAATTCTCTGGTGCAATGTACGCTCAGTCTTGCATAATCACTACCAACACAGAGTGTGAAACAAGTCCTGGAAACATGAGCACAATTCAGCAAATTTTACTCAAGTTGAGTTTTGTACAATGCATTTATGCAACAGCTTACCCGCCACGAGGAGGTGGTGGAGGAGGAAGAGGAAGATTACGAGCTCTGCTGCCACCTCTGCCACCACGACCTGGCGGAGGTGGTGGAGGTCCTCTGCGAGGGCTCATATCATCATAATCTCTTCTTGATGGAGGCATGGGTCGTCCACCACGACCAGGAGGCATTCGATCGAAGCCTCCTCTTCCACGCATTGGAAAGCCTACTGGACGACCCCTTCTATCATCAAACATCATTGTAAAGCCACCATAGTCATATGTTTCATCATAGAAATTGGGATCATAAGGCTGGGCCCGTCCTTTAATTGGAGACTAAGACACACACAAAAAAACACCACACACAGCCCCTGGGTTAGCACTGTTACAATTATTGTATTTCAATTAATTGCTATAGTAAATGTATAAACATGAAATTATACATTCTGAATACGTTCTTGATTTCACGATGCTGATAAGAGAAGCAGGGGTGGTGATATGCTTCCTGATAACTTAACTATGATGGAGAAACTGCTTACTGATGGGTGCATGTACATTTAGCTCCCTTCCTCCCCAATTTAAAAAGTCATATTTTATTGATATGTAAAGCATGACTAACAGTTAATTGGTACCAAAAATGGCTTCCCTCTCCAATAAGATACACCCTTTGTAGGGTCTATAATTGTAGAAAACAGGAATAATTTCAAAGGGTGCTAACAGTCCAAGGCTTATTTTGTTACTGGATAAGAGGTACTGAATTCAAAATAGAAATGGAAGAATATAATTTTCTATCCAAATCACCCTAACTTTCATGAATACCAATGAAAGAATAATAAGTTTAAGACACATTACCTCAGAGATAAGATCCAAGATAATCTTGATACATTCCACAACTCTATCAGGTTTCCCACCGATAAGCACCACTCTATCAGTGGAATGAGGACAACACTCTTGGAAGAGCTTAATGGTGGTCTGAGTGTTCTGTTGAAGAGAAGAAAAAAATCCAAAAATCTTCAAATAGAAGTATTTTAAACAATTTTATAAATTTATTGGAAACAAAATGGGCAAGACACACACTAAAACATTTTTAAAGAAACAATCAAACCAGACCATTAAACTTCTAGTCATTTGAAGTGAATGCTTGCTTCTGAGTTCTTGCAACAATTTTCATCTTAGGATTAATATATTTTTAAGATCTGCATTGATTATCAGTTTGTATGAAATGCTAGTGAAGAGGAAAAAAGTTCGATTTTTAAAAAGCTTTCAATTATGGCTCATCTTCAGAGTAATTTAATAAAATATTAGCAAAAGGACCACATACCCATTATAAGCTTACAGGTTATATAAGCCTTCATATGTCATAAAGACATGCTTTGGATGTGTTGTCAGGATTATGTCTAGTCATCTTGCCTTCCTCAGTCCACACAAATAGTAGCTTAACATCTAAACTGACCTGAAATTGCCTTTTGACACAATGCCAATAAAGGATAGAAAACAACACTCTAGATTCATAGAGACCACTAGCTTTTTAGAACAAAGCCTCATTCCTTCACAAAAGAAACAGTGGTCTTTAAGGAAGCAGAACTTAAAGTAACAACCCAAAAAAACCCAACCCAAAAAAAACCCCCTTCCAACCCACCCAAAACAAAACAAAAAACTCCAACCACCAACACACCCTCCCCCCAACAAAAACCAAAACCCACTCAAAACCAAACTACATTAAAAACCCACCCCATACTACATTTTTATAGCAATATTCAAACATCTATTAAATTATCATCATTAGAATTTATGGAGATGCATCCACACTAAACCATTTTCCATGTCCAGTACCAAGTCTATTCAGCAGTTCATTCCAGAAGGGAGTGATGAATGGCATTTTAATAAGCATCCTTTATTTATAAAGATTACTGCTGATATGCTTAAAAGCTTTATAAGAAGTCCTAGGCTCTATCACCAATAGGCACTTTATTTCTGACTTTTTGCAAGAAAGTTGTAATAAGTAACTCAGATTGATCTCAGAACACAGAAATCATGTATGAAATATGTTCTGCAGGAATTATTGCATAGATGATGCTTACACTCACTGTTTATGAGCAGAAACCCCTAATTTGTTTATAGAATAAAAGCAGAATCTGAAAAGAATAGGACACAGTACCTCTCTGAGTTCTTTGATTTTAGCACCCTTGACACCAATAATTCCTCCTGCTAGACTTTGGTGAATTAGAAGTCTTAATTCACAGTCAAAGTCGCTACCTTTGTAGTGTTGATACTGTAAGATGCATACAAGAAAATAATAAAATATTAGTCAGGGGAAAACATAATTGAAAAAAAATCAAAATACTAATTTTGGTTTTTTGTTAAGGTTTTCCTCCAAACACCATGGTATGACTTAATTTGCTGCTGAACTATAATGCTGTATTTGCTACGATAGAATCACACCTATTTTGAGTACTTTGCCTCAATGTAAGGTGATGTCAAGCTAATTTTCCTTATTTCTTTTATTATTATTGTATAAAATTTTAAGATATCAAACAGCACAACACACTTGCTTACAAAGCCAAGACAGGATGGAAATTACAATACAGCTACTTCAAATTGAGGACTAAACAAGTCAGGAGACAGTTGTTTTGAAGGGGAGGAGGCTGTTCCAAATATTAATTTTATAAATAGAGATTGTCTCTGTCCTCTACCAAAAAAAAAAAAAGCAACCAACAACATGTAGTTTGAGAGCTATAGGTCCTCCTTTCAAAAAAGGCTGGGTTTTATTTTCTAATTTAACATATTAAATATAGCACAATCATCTAGAATTATCTCGTTTTAAAATATAAATGTATATCTCTGAAGATGAAACAAACCTAAGAAACATACCTCTTCTAAAGTAGGGATAATCTTCTTCAAAATTTCTCCAATCGTCTCTGTATCTGCACTTATACTCAAGATGCTGTTAGAGGCCATAATGGTCAGAAAATATGGAGAAGGTGGAAAAGTAGAAGTTTAGTATTCATAATCATACACAAAATTCTAACAAGATTAATTATAAGTTCTTCTGTGTAGTCAATGTTCCCCATTTAAAGCAAACCTGTTCACTAGATTTACAATACGTGCATCTTTGTTTATGCCCAATATATATGCATGATGAATTTAAGACTAGGTAGGTCTCGCAGAGAGAGCGAGAGCAAGCAAGAGCTTTTGGAAGGGCTCAGAGTAAGTGTGCAAGAAATCTATGCAGAACTGAAAATAGAAGTGAATATTCATGTTCCCCACCATCACTAATTTAGTATACCCTTGCCATTACATTGGTAAAACCGGCACACCTTCTTGTAGAAAAAGTGGGGATATGCAAGTGGTCAACATTATATCTGGAGTACGGTTGAGAGACCAGTTAGATTACTAATAGGCTCTGCAAAAAAGGAATATAAATACAAGGAAAAAACCCAAAACCAACCAAAGGAAACCAACCCTCAAAAGCCCCACAAACAAAAATGTAACACAAAGTGAAGAAAAGTGGCCTAGAGGTAGTATTTAATCAGAAATAATTATAAAGAGACAACGTTGGGGGGAGCAAGGTGGGCCACAAAGACAGAGCAAGAAACTATTGAAGCAATTTGATTTATAATGCAGTGAATATGCAACACTTGAAACTGTGCTCTTTCCATTGAAATAAAATTAGTGGATTGTTTGGGTGGCCAACTCACGTAAAAGTTCAGTGACAAAAAAACTTAATGGGGAAAATAAGACAGAAAACTAAAAAAAAAAACAAAACAAAACCAACCAAGCCACAATACATAGTCTATAAGGGGATACTATTTAATTATATAAAAGGCAGGTAATAAAATACATTTCTCTCTTTCTAGTCAGGCAGTGAGGCATAAACTGTTGGGACATACCGCTCGGGGCCACTGCTGTCTGGGACTGAAACACTTGCATTGTACTGCATTGGTCATTGGCGTTCGTGGATGTTGGCATTGGGCATGGGTATTCAATCAGTAGTTGTCAAGTATGGTACCCATTTGGCAAAGAGTACATTTTTGGGCATAGCCAACCAGGGTTTTCACATGGGCGTTCAGGGGTGGATGGGCCAACGTCATGGTGGGCAACGCAGGGGCAAGTCGATCCAGTACATGGGTAACGGAGATATATGGCCAAAAAAACAAGGAGAGGGAAAAGGGGGAAAAGCAGTGAATTTTAACACAAACTATACTCATTACTCTCAGTTAATGAAGCAAGCTTAAGTTGTTCTTAAAATTAACACAACAGTGGATTGCTACATTGACTGTGGGTTAACAGTATGGATCTTAATGAGTTACTTTATCTGACTAAACTACTTTTTACTTTTAACATAATGATGTTTCAGTAGCAGGCTGGCTCATGAACGTAGACACAAAAAAACCTGTTGAGATCCATATTACCGGAACCTTGGGCAAGTTGGGAAAGTTAGTACTCCAGATCAATTAAATTAAATGGACTTAGGTGATATATTTATTTACTTTAAACAAGCAAAACCACTAGCTGCCAAAGTTACCAAGTGTACCAAAGGTACCAAGTTCCCAACCATTTCAGCTTAATCCTCAATTCTAGTTGCTATAGTTTGTGAACTTAGATGGAACTGATTCTGTAATGATATATTAGCAAATATCGTATTGAACAGTCTTGCTTGAAAAAATTGCTGAAATTGTAGCTGATGTTAAGTACAGAAGTGTAAACAAATGGAATTTAAGAAGCATTGCAAAGTTTTATAAATACATAATATTTACACTGAACATGTGTCTAATAACAAGAATCAACTATAAAATATGAATAGATAAATAAGTCACGACCATTTAAAAATGCTACCAATAGAATAAAAAGCTGCTTTACTGTTCTATAAATGTATTTAAATCTTGCAATCTTAACATGAATGTTTTTGTGCTTTATGTCCAAGCTGTTAAAGTAAGAACAGATGGACCATTATGGGTTTGGGTTTTTTTAAGTTAAAAAATTCCTCTATCACTGGGTTAAGCTAGCCACCTGCAATAGTTTTCAATAGTACTATAATTGATTCACATATATGGGAAATGATACTTAAGGGTTTTAAGCTTTGCCAATATTTCTAATTGAAGATGTTAACTCATTTGAGGTAATTTAGAGGAACCCTGTTTGAAAGCAAAGAGGTTTAATATAAACCTCTGTTCCCACATAACTTAAGCCTGAGTTTTAATTACAACACAAACTGAAAAACTAGTTATCTCCTCTAACAATCATTATAAATGGTTTATAATTAGCATTTAGATTTGAATTTCTCAGTTTCAAGAAATGTATGCAATCAAGTTTTCAATGTAGTGCTCTGAAAGAATTAGTGTCATATCAATTCAAATTCATATATACTCACATCTGTACGAAGCGCCTTAATATTTTTGCCACCTTTTCCAATCACTGCTCCAGCATTCTGGAAAATAGTTTTCAGAAGTTATGTTATGCTAATACAGCACAGACTACATTTTGAAATGAAGACTAAGAACAATGTATCTATCTCTGCATTACCTTGTGGGATGTATTTAGGGGTGGAGCGGGGCTTGTTTTGCTTTTGAAAGGGTCAAATCAAATAGAAACAAACTGACATAGTTTTATCATAGGGGAAAAGAAAAAGTCAAAACAGCTCTTAAACCCGAATTTTGGAAAGAAATAAAAATACTCAATATTATTTCAATTTTAAATTTAGGTTTCTAGGCAATTATTTCTATGTAAAACCATCTCATAGCTACAGTATGACTGAAAAAATACCTTATGGGATTCCATGCATGTTATGTAGGTCAAGGATTTTCCCAATTTGTTTACTTTATGTTTGCAAATTTCACTTTTGCACTCCAAATATTCGATAATTTCAAACACTACTTTGGTTTTAAATGTATGTAACTCAACTGACCACTCAGGCAGGTACAGTCTGAAGAATGTAAAGCCAATATAAACAATCGCTAATCTCCAGTTGCTAAAATCAACAGGAATAAACTCAGATATTCAAGAGGGGCGATTGTAAAACTACATTTTTAACAGGCTATTTCAAGAACTACATGCAAAAGTATTGCTTTTATTATGCAATTTATACATGATGCTAACAGCACCACAAATATTTTGCAGCATTCCACGTAATGTGACTATTAACCAGAATTGCCATGTAGAAATAAGGTAACATTTCCCTGTCCTGACACAAAAGACAGAGTTATTTCAGACTGTGCAAACATCCGTAATGACTGGAAACACTGAAGGAGATTCATAAATAGCAATTGTACTATGACAATTTATACTAGTCGACAAAGCAATTGCAATCCCTGAAACATTACTCCCATATTTCCTCCTGTTGATACATAGATTTAATAAATCTGGGAAAATTACTAAAATCCTGAGGAAGTCCTCATCTTGCCTCTCATATTTAATTTACAATCACAAGCTGATCATTCCCTAAACTGCTTGCTTTTTAAAGACTAATACACAGTCATTCCCCTGGAAACAATTACATTCCATTCAAGCATGAGAAAAGTGGCTTATAATTTCTATTGCTTTATTTTTTCAATGAGTACATTTTTTTAAATCAGAGAATTCCCATAGATCATTAAAGACTCACATTTAAAAAAAATTATTGAAGATAATACCATTGCAACACACTTCTACTATCATTCACGTACTTACAAATATCCCTAATAAGTTATTTTACTTTAAATAAAGCACACTTTTTTTTCTAAACATACACTGTCACCACTGGCTTAAGCAATGGTATAAGGAGTAACATAGCGATACTAAAGAAGTATACTTTGCTTTGAAGCAAGATGCGTAATTCAACCATCTCATCTGTATTCCGAGATCTTTTGAAGGCCTGTTCTTCTTCCATATCTTCTGCAGGACGTTTACCTGTAGACAGGTCCATAGGGGGGAAAACACAAACATATATTTAACTTTCTAAGTCACGAAAAAATTGTATACCAAGCTTATGCATTGTATTCCTAATGAAGCATTCCCTCCTATTAGCCCAAAGCTAACTTCTGACATCTACCCTGAGTATCTATAGCACAGAAACAGATTTCTACTTCATCAGCCTACATATCAATTAATTATTGAAGACTCACATTCCAAATCTATGAACTACAGCTGAAATGAGAATTCTGCAAACTTAACGCTGGTGGAACAATAATAAAGTAGTATTTCAAATAGTTTTGAAAAACTGGCATGAACCAACTAAATGCTAATGTCCTAACACTTCTTCGCTAATTATGTCCAAAAAGTTTTTTGCTTAGCTAATATTTCGAGATATTTCATGTATATATATGCACACGTTCCTTCAAACTAACATCTGCAATAAATAAAATACAGTAATAGATATGTCTGACAGTATTTTTACATGATCACACTGTCCAGACAAGTACTGAGTATTTACCTAAGGATTTGAAAATATTTGATAGCTATAACTTTTAGTTACTTATGCCATGTCTAAAATACTCCCAAAGCAAAATTATGTATTCATGATACGAAAACCACATAAAGTCATACAGAACACTTAAATTAAAAGATTAAATGCAAAAAATACTACCAATACAAGCATTTGACACAGTTAAAGTATTCCAAAATAGTTAGAAACACTGAGACTTAAAAAGGTTCTTTCCCCCCACAATAAAATAAAATAGCCCTTTAAAAAATTTACCATTTGTCTCTGTGTTGGTAAAGGTCTCCTCCTGTTGTTCAGTCTCCATTATCTTTTGTTCTTAGGTGTGCAGATAAAACCTGTTGCAGAATAAAAAACCACTAGTACATCTATTTTGTAAAGGGGGGAAAAAAGAAAACTGTATATCATACTAAAGGGAAAACCAAAAAGATATACCCGCTTTTAGAGCTAACCAGTTTTATATACACTTGCAGAGCAACACTCAAGTGTTCTGGGCAGGATCAAAACCCAACAGCCCACTGCTTCAGAAGCCTATGAAAACAGCATAGATCAGGCTCTGTTCACTTACAGGTTTGATTCTCCCAGCAACTAAATCAGGGGTTTGACCCGAGTTTTTGCTGCAAAACTTTTCTTTACAAATGAGAAAACATAACATAAGCCAAACACATCACTAAGAGGAGAAACAATCAAGTCTGTAAACTTACAAATAATTACAGTCTGAATGATTCTGGACTTGCTCAGTATTCAAGCATTTGCTAGTTTTAAGCAATCACAT
Source organism: Falco rusticolus (assembly GCF_015220075.1). NCBI lineage: Eukaryota > Metazoa > Chordata > Aves > Falconiformes > Falconidae > Falco > Falco rusticolus. Next base: position 8,761,654 of record NC_051209.1, on the reverse strand, counting down.
TTACTGATAATGATTTTCAGATATTTAAAGCGAACAATTATCTGGTTCCTATTTTTAGCATGTTATATAGTACACGTTGTATTTCCTTTTTAAGAGACACTATGTAACATTCTGCTTATTGTTTAGTTCTAAACAATTTAGACTAAAAAGGTATTATAATCACCAGCATTAATTTTATAAGCTGGTGATTATCAACTTACTAGCAGGCATTCTATCATGCTTTCAATTCAATATAAAGGATGAACAAAAGAAATTACACACAAGCCACACTAAAAAAAAAATACCATGCTAATTATGTATAACCTCTACATACATGCACAAAGAATCTCAAAAGCAGCTGAACTTTTCTGACTTTGTGAAACAGGTACCTCCTTCAAGATCTATTTTTGTTAAGTCCATGTGAGACTACTTCTAAAATACATTAGAAATCCAGGCAGAACATTTTTGCACCTTTTTATCTTAAAAAATTAATTTGTGCAGATAACAGCCAAAGAATGCTATTTTCCGCCTTAGATTTTATTGCTCAACTTCCATAGTCTGAACAAACGGTTGACGCTCATGTATAAAAAGTGAGGTACGTTTAACTTTTTAAAACATCCTTTCAATTATCTATTAATTTGTAATAGTTACCCTGCTTATGCAGGCTAACAACAAGCACCACCAGTAAGCACACACTCTTTTACAGCCACTGCCAAGACCGACTTCTCAGCACATGGTAGTATTTCCAGGCCCCTAACTGGACCCAATGGAAAAGGGCTGCTTAAATAGCCAAGTATGAAACAGACGTTACCAGAGCGCGCGGGGGGGGGGGGGGGACGGAAGGTGAATTTCATCAGATTCAAATGGCTAACCCTATCAGACCCCTTTTCTATTCTATTGCAGATCCTATTCTATTTATGACCCTCACAGAAATTTTAGAGCTGCGGAGGGGAGGGGGGCGGGGGCGAAATTTAATATAGTGTTCAGGAGAAGATGCTCTCAATTAGCTACTGTGCTCTGTTGTGTAAATCGAACTTGCGGGATTGAGTAATGCAATGTTTTTAAAAACATCAAAAGGATAAAGCGGCCACGGACATGAGTAGAGGGCTAGGAGATGCCAGCATGTATCTATCCCGCTCCCTCCGGGACTTACGACCGTTCCCGCCCGCACACCTTCCCTTCCACAGCCCACGCGCAAGCCGCACCACGGTATGCTCGGGCTGAGCAGACTTTATCCTTCGCACGGCATCCACAGCCAGCCCACCCGCCGCCGCAGAGTTCTCGGAAGTCCAGCTCACTCCTTGGGCCCGGGGGGGGGGGGGGGGGGGGGGGGGGGGAGGAGAACGGGACATTACAAAACCCCCACAGCCCGATACCCACCTTCGCGGTGGCGGGGACCATCAGAAATGGCGGCCGCTTTAATGGCGCCTACCCACTGCTAGGCGGAACCAGGACCCGAAAAACCACCACCACGCGGTCACAAGATTTCCCCCGCTCTGCCTAGGGAGACACAAAGGAGGCCCTCACCCGAGTTCAAGCGGGGCCGACAGAGAGCAACGGCTCCGCCACGAAAACTCCGCCATCGCCGCGATCGCCCCTAAAAGCAGGCCCTGCTGCAGAGCGCTCCCCAATCGGTTTGGCACGGTCGCTTCCGCACAGGCCGCAGCCGAGAGAGCCCTCCCTTCTCCTCTCCGCCCGCCATAATTCCTAAAACCTCGCCCCATGCACAGTTAACCAGGATAGGCGCAGGAAGGCGGCGACGACTGCTCCCCCGGCCTTGGTGCGCATCCGCTACTGCAGCCGTCCTCCAACACATCGCCACTCCGGGAGCCGCACCGATTGGGCCACCGTGCCCGCGCTAAGGTCGCCGAAGCACGATGGCTGCCGGCAGAAACACAATCACCCTTTTCACCCTTCCCTCAGAATAGATGGGGCCCCTTGGGCCCGGCAGGTTGCGCTAAGCCGCCCCACATTAGCCAAGGAGTCACACCCAGTCTTCTACTCCACGCAGCAGTCCCTAGACCTACCCAATTCCGCCGCTCCGCCAGCAGGGAAGAGCGCTGTCTTTGCGGGAGCCCATGAAAATCCCGGGGCCTGGCAGCGACTCAGAACTCCTACGTTATCGTGTTACACAGCAGCGTCGAGAGGGGCGCGATCAACAGCTCCACTCCCCCCCCGCACACCGCACCACCCCCTCCTCACCTTCATCAGCTACGCGCGCGAGGCGTGCTTACCTGCGCCCACCTCGTACGATAAAGGTGAGCAGCTCTCACCACCAACACCACCAGGTGACTAGCCCAGCCGCCGCGCCGCCTCGCCTCGCCTCCCCCTCCCCTCGCCCCGGAAGGATCCACTGCCCGTCAGAACAGGAATGGCCTCTAATTCGCCCCGCCCTCCGTGTGGACCACGGCGAAACAGGCCTGGGTGCCACGAGGAGAGGAGCGCGATCCACCCTGCACCGTTGTTGTGTACCTAGATTGTTTTACCTGACTAACAGAAGCCACAAGAGGAGCGGCAACAACAGCAGAGACGATGGAAAGCGGTAAAGGAAAGCGAGACCAACTTCAGTTGTTTTTTGTTGGTTTTTTTTTTTAGGAAAAAATGGCGTCTGCGAAAACTCCGCCTTGTGCTTGTCCCCTAGCACCGGAGGGGGCGGGGCAGCTTAAAGGCTCACGTGGCTCCACGCCTCCTATTGGCTGTTGGGTTGCGCGGGGTTTTGGGGGTCTGAGAGCAGATGTGTTCTCTTTTTTTCTTCCTTACCCTCAACTCATGTTATGGGAGTTGGGTTGTCCTGCTGGTTTTGCCCCCTTATTCGGCACCGCCCCTGTCCCGGATAAGTGTGGGGTGGCTTGACTGAGGGTAGGGTGTGGGGGAAAGGGCTCTGGTTATAGTTGGTTTGAGGAGTGTGTGTCCTGTCCCTGATGTGACTCAGTGGTGGGGCGAGGCATCTCACCTCAGTGTTCATCGCTGTCTACTGCCGCTCGTCGGTGCCTGTAGGGATGCAGAGCGGCAGCTGGCCTCGCTGCCCCTGGAGCTCTTGGGACAGGGTTACAGCACCAAGCAGGTGACAGGTTGCCTAAGGTCTGCATGGCCCATATGAGAAACTTATAGAAAATGGCGTGATGTGCTGGTCCTTAACTTTACAAGAGGCCCATGGGATTAGACCCGCTGATGAGTAAACAAATGGATTATGTCCCTTAATTAACTGTACGGTTTCTTCTAAGTGGTGGAGTTTTGGGGAAGAACTTTAAGACGGTATTTTTTTCTTAGTTGCAGGTTATAATGTCAGAAGACAAGCCTTGAGTTTCTTGGCTATTCTTACAGTAATTTTCTTTGGTGTAATTCTGTAGGGAGGTTGAGCTCCTTGGTCATCCCCCTTAAGGGGATAAACAGGTTCCAAATGCAGTTATGCAACTTCCAAAACTAACAAGAAGGTAAAGCTAATTAACTACTGATGTTCTTGAGACAACGACCACCAAAACTTAGTACTATTGTAGCCAAACCCTGGACTGGATCTCTAGATAACATTGATATTTCACGCTAGCCTTCTGTTAATTCCAAAGCTTTCATTCTGTTAAAGTGTAAAAATTGCCCATGTAGTACAAATACTTACAGATCCCAACTTGTTTATATTGTAAATGGGGCTTCCAGCCCATTTTCTTAACAGTGCTAATAAAATGGGACAATAACTTCTTAAGTCAATTTTTAAAGTAGGCTGGGTGTGAACAGCAGCAATAATAAGAATAAAACAAACAAAACAGTTGGAGGAGAACCTTTCTTCTTCTAGTTACTATATTTCCATCCACAGCAGAAGGATTTCAGGTGTATACTTACTATTAAATCAACAGGAAAAGATGAAGCTACCAAGAAGGGTTGCTTGTAGAAGTCTCTGTTCTTTCCTGTAGGCTGTTTATGCTGGTTGAAGCTTACTTTGTTTAATTACTGGAACTGCATGTTTTTTAGCATCAGTGGAAGTGGGTTTAATTGTAATTGCTTCTACACTGTCACACTTAGAATAGCTGAACTTTGAATTGAGAGCAAACTTCTATACAATGCAAGTGAGAGAAGTCATAACTTTACCTATTGTCAGAAGAATAAAAACATCTTTCTGGATTTTGCTCTAGAGAATTCACTTTTTTCTTTTAACTTAAAAGAAATTGTCTGCATTTAACATTGCAACAAGAGTAGAAACTTAGCTTTCATCTATGTGGCATGTTGAAGTTCCTTTGATATGGCTGGAAGCCTGTATTAATTGTATCTGTGAAAAAAATAGCAGTAGTAACTTAAGTCAAGCTAAGATTAACAGACAGATATTTGATCAATGGCTTCTTTACCAGATTCAAGAGATTTGGAATATCCTATTTTATCTGTTTCCATTTTAGATGCTCCCAGAAGAGAGTTGTCTGGCTTCTACTCCATACAGATTGATTCACTGGTTGATGTTTGTGAGGGACTATTCAGAAATTACCATGGTAACATTCTCAAAATGTCTTGAACACCTGCCTTACCCAAGCATACTAAGAATTGAAAGGTACGGAGAGGTACACTCTGTGTAGGCGAGGCAGTACTTTTCTCTGTCCACAGCCTAGCCTAGGAGTCACATAGGCTAAGAGGCAAAACATCTATGCACTGAAGGCAAGGTCAATCAAAGGTGATTCTGGCAGGGGTCTGGTGATATCCCCGAACCCTGGTACCACCCCTCAACTCATTTCGAGAACTTTCCGCAAGGCCTAATGCACAATCAGTACTCAAAGGCCCGTCTCAGGGAGGAACTGGGCAGAAACCGAGGATATAAAAATTTGCCCCACATAGGCACACATGCACACCCACTACCTGAGGACTGACTGTCATCCATAGAAGACTTCAGATCAAGCTATTGCGGGATCTGAGGGTGGTGAATACTTTCTTCTTCTTCTTTCCTTCTTTCCCTCTCTATTTTCTCGTACATTTCAAGTTTACAGTTTCCTATGTTTGAAGTTTGAGAATTCAAGTGTACAAATCTTTTTACTTGCTATGTACCAATTGCAATAAGCAAATCAACCAGTAAAAGTTGCTGCGTTACACTAAGTCTCTGAGTAACTGTAGTTATTCCTAGTTGCTACACCAAGAATTAAAAACAGTCTTTCCCTCCTCCCACCAAGTGGGACAGGACAATATTAGCCAACCAGCATGTTCACAGTTACAAAAGCTCAGAGGAAAAAATAGTGTGAATGAAGAAGTAACAGCCAACACTTGAGCATCCCAAGAATCCTGGGTAACAAAGTGTACTCAAACGCTGATGCTGCAACTAACTGATGGGATAGATCAAATTCAGGGCATGGAATATCAACCAGTCCCTGTTCTCCATAGTAATTTTCCTCCTGAAACAAAAAACACTGTACAGGGGAATATTGCATATTGTCTTGGAGTCCTCTTCCTTAAACCAGAAAATGTGAAATTCTTGGTGAAGTGGGGGTTATTATAGTGGAATTTACTCAGGAAAAAATCCTTGCTAGATTAATTGGGGAAGCTGAGAACCTTAATCCTGTTGGACAAGCTTATCATGAACAAATTGTTGCAAGGCCTGTAGATGAATTGGGACAAACTCTAGGCCCTTCAAATGAAGATCTTTTAGGTAGTCTTCATGAAAATAATGAATTTGCTTTAAATAATGTAACACCTTCAGAAAGTGGATACTGCAGTAAAGTAAGAATTTTAGTACAGCCTCAGGTTTGCTCACTGCACATGATGAAAATGTTTTGTACCAAGAATTTGGAAATCCTTTGCTTCATTCAGATGAACAAATTTTACCTCCTGTGGAATGTTGATGGCTTTTAAAATTACTTTTCTTTGGAAGATTACTTTCTTCTGGAAGAAGGGATCCAAAGAGAGCTAGAAGAAGTGCTGTCAGCAGTCATGAAAAGAAACATAGATTTAATTACTGAGAAGGTTCTACATACACCTAGAAGTTCATGTGATTCATCTTTAAATGACACTTATGAAAAAGATTATATAAATGAGAGAAGCCTGTAAAAGCTACCAGTAAGCAAAAGACTTCTGAAAGAACAGTATCTGCTGGAGATGAAAATAGTACAAGTAACTTTTCACAGCATAATAGCGTACATCAGACTTAAAGTTCTGCATATTTCTCTTTGGAAAATACTAGCAAAGAAAAGTGGAATGGTATAGACGTAGTTGAGAGCGGACATAAATTTCAGTGCACTTCTGACAGCAAGCTGCTAACAATGAACTGGTATGATTTTCAAAAACTCATCCAAAAGCAGATCAGCCAGAGATTGATATGAAATCCTTTCCTTGTACAGCAGTAGAGGCATATGATCTTGATTTAGTTTTTCTAACTTTCACCTACATTTCTGTTCTCCTTGCAAAAAAGCCAGTTCTGAAAGTTAGATGTTTTATTGTAACTCTTAATGGAAACTTCACAAGCAGCAATGGGTCCAGGGGTATAAAGACAAAAATTTCTGATGATTCAGCTTATCTCAAAGTAGATTTTGCTGATGATATTCTAAGAAGTTTGATTGGATTTTCAGTGTCTGAAATGAATATGTTGAAAAAGATCCCATTTCACATTCAAAGTTTAAGGATGGTTTAGAGAAATGTCAGATGACTGATAGATCTTTGATGACTATAGAGTTTAATCCTTTTTTCAGTCTAAAGCTACTGTATTAATTCTACAGGATGTGGATGCAAGGCATCTAGAACAACTGAAGAATTGTTTGAATAAATAATGTGTGCAAAATAATAATGTGTGAAAACTTGTAGATTATATATTAGGAAATGTTTAAATTAAGATTTCCCCTGAAGGACTGTTGAAAATTAAATTTTAAAGTTAACTAGTATGCCTTTTCTCTCTCAAGAACAATAGTGGAAAAGTGAGAGGAGGAGACATCTTATCAGGTAGGAATTTACCAGTTTGTTTCTTATGGTGATAATATTGAAATAAACTTTTGAAATTTTTTGGCTTGATTTAAAATATTCATGTATCACTTTCCTTCTGCAAAATCCTCTATCTTCTTGACTGGTGATCTGGGGTAGCAGACTGTCAGGAAATGGATAAAGAACAAATCAGCTAATTCTTACAAGGATGATTATTTATTTACCTGATTTTTAAAAGGTAGCTATAGGACACTACCCAGCCTTGTCTTGGAGTAAAGTGCTTGAGTATATTTAAACAAAGAATCATTGTTTAGATGCAGTCGCTTCCAGTAATGCCAACTTGAAAACTCAAATATGTATTCAGTGTGCAAGAACCTAAAATGTAGAGAAATGAAAGATTATCTTTTAAATATTCAGGTAAGGAAAAAAGTGTATACATAAATGGGATTAAAAGCTATGTACTTATTTTAAAAACCAAAACGAACCCCTCCAAATGTTTCTAACATCACTAACAGAGAAGAATGATTGTAACATACAGGGAATCTATTTTTTGGCATGTTAATCATTACTAATTGTTTTGAACCCACAGCCAACCTTATTCATTAGCTCTTAATATTTACTAGTCTAACCTTTTCACAGTGTAGTCAAATATTTGTGTTCCAAATATGTTGTACATGTATATGTTTGCTTTAATTTTTTTTTAATTCCTGCTTTTAGAATGTATTTTAAAAGAAACATGCCTAACAAAGTATAAATGAAAAATTTTTGGCGGAAGCTCTTTAGTCACTTTCAAAGATTAATCTATACCTTACTGTGTGTATAGAGTATCAGAAATGGTTTGCTTGCTTTTTGTTCTTTCTTTCCTTGATTTTTTTTTTTCAAAGAATGTAAAATTGGTAGTTGGAAGAGGAGATAGTTTGTGGGGGTTTTTCATTGGACTGTCAGTATCTTCTTTGATAGCCTTTTCTTCCTCCAAATAATAGCTTTTAGACCATGGGAAACTGCTCTAAGAGACTGTCATTATTGCCTCCTCCCTCCCACCCCAATTATTAAGAGGCATCATTTGAGACTCTAAGAGACCTAAACAAAACTAGAGATAATTTGTTAAGTAAGGTAAAAATTAAGGGAGGTAGAAGAGGGGAAAGATTTGTAAAGCATGAGCCTTTTTAGACTTTATTTCATACAGGTAATAAATGTATGAATTCCTGGGTCCCTTCTCTTTTTCTCTTCCCTTTTCTCTCTCAAAAGAAAACCTGAGCAAACCATGACTCTGCAAGCCATCTTTGGGTTCTTATTTTCTGAGAGGCTGTATTGGGTCTGGCTGGGATGGAGTTAACTTTCTTCATAGTGTTGTGCTTTGTAGCTAAAATGGTATTGATAACACACCAATGTTTTGGCTACTGCTAAGCAGTGCTCACACAGCATCAAGGCTGTCTCCCCAACACCCCTGCCCCCAAAGGCTGCTAGGCTGGGGGTGGGCAAGGTCTTGGGAGGGGACAAAGCCAGGACAGCTGACCCAAACTGACCAAAGGGATATTCCATACCATATGATGTCCTGATCAGCAACAAAACCTAAAAGGAAGGGGGGTGGGGGGGCATTAGGGCATTAGTTATTAAGGTATTTGATTTGTCTTCAAAGCAACCGCTATACATAATGAAGCCCTACTTCCCAGGAGGTGGCTGGACATTTGTTTATTTCTGTGTGCAACCTTTGCTTTTCTTTATTAAACTGCATTTATCTCAACCCACAAGATTTTTGTCTTATTTTCTCCCCCTGCCCAGCAGAGGAAAGGGAGTGATAGAGTGGCTTGATGGGCACCTGGCTGCTAGCCAAGGTCATCCCACCACAGAGGCTGTTGGAAACTGCATGATTTAGAACAAAGCTTTGGTCTGGTGAGAAGTTTGATTTCCTTAGACTTGCTTCCATTTGACTGGACAGCCAACAAGGTTCAATATTCTTCAGGTATTAGCTATAGAATAGGATATTTCAGTTGGAAGGGGCCTACAATGATCATCTAGTCCAACTGCCTGACCAGTTCAGGGCTGACCAAAAGTTAAAGCATGTTATTAAGGGTGTTGCCCAAATGCCCACTGACAGGCATGGGGCATCGATCACCTCTCTAGGAAGCCTGTTCCAGTGTTTGACTACTCTCTCTGTAAAGAAGTGTTTCCTAATGTCAAGTCTGAACGCCCCCTGACACAGCTTTGAACCATTCCCATGCATCCTGTCACTAGTATACTAGTGATGTCTAGCTATGCATTCAATCGCCATTATCTTATTGTCAACATGAAATGATTCTCTTCTTCTAGTGAAGTTAGGTTAGTCATGTATCTGTAACTTTGTATTAATGACTGTCCCCTTGAAGGAGAACTAAAAGCCTGATAAGGAGAACAACCTAACCCAGGAAGTGCCAGCAGCCAGTTAATTGCAACAAAGACAAGAAGTCAACGGAATGAGGTTGTAACTAGGGGAAATGTAAAGGCGGCAGGGGGAGATCGCAACCACCAACTCAATTCATGACTAAAAGACTCACACCCTCACCTCCCTTGGACATGTGTAGTAAATTAAAAATACACTGTAACTTTAAATCGAAGTGAGAGATATATAGACCAACAGAAAACTACCGTGCATAACAAATTGCCAATAGTATCTTTTAGGTAGAGTTTGGAAAATACATATGTATAAGTAGACTGCATAAATATTATTCTTGTTCTTCTGAGGTTTGGGCTTGCTTTGTAGAATACCACCTAGCCCCCAGCTTTGTGCTGTAGTAAAGAAATCTGTAGTAAAGAAATACCTCGACTCTGTGTGTTGATTAGCTCTTGCACACTGGGTGAACAATTCCATGTTTTGGACGACATTTTGGCAACCCAGGTGGGACTGCCTTAAGGCCTTGCCCGCATCGTCTCGTGGTTCCTGACAGTGGAGGATCGGATTGGATAGGGCTTCGGTGCCCACTGACTTTGGTTCCCCTCTGGCATCAGGACAAGAGTGACTCAAAGGTGCAATGCCAGACAGAGGTATTTCTGGGAAAAGGGGAGAGCTTGGGATTTTCAAGTCAAGGGACCACCTCACCCTGTAAGGACGAATTCTGAGTGAAATTAATTAGTGGCCAGTAGGATCAAAAAGGTTAAAACTCCTATTAGGAGTTGCCTGAGGGGGGTGTCAACTGACTGGGGGTTCAGAGGAGTTAATCTCCACATAAGTCACACAATAACGCTTGGCAGGAGGTCTTAATTGACCAATGGGGTCGGAGTGGTGTGCAGTTGTAGATTATTAAAGGTCTAGACCGATAGCATATGGTAATTGGATAATATCATTTGGTGAACATGAAAACAGGAAAATGGGTGCAGCATCCTCTACTGCAGGGGTCCTCAAACTTTTTAAACAGGGGGCCGGCACGCGGATGAAGTGGCAGGCAGTCATCTGCAGCTGCTTGGTTTCCCCCCCCAACCTCCGGCGTGGGGGTTCTGTAAATACCGGGGGCTGGATTGAGGACCCTGGGGGGCCATATCCGGCCCGCGGGCCATAGTTTGAGGACCCCTGCTCTACTGCAACATCTCTTTGCACTCCCCTGGGCTCTATTTTGAAAAAGTGGAAAAAAATTGTGGGGGATCCTTTGACTAAAGAGAAAATGAAAAAATATTGTAATCGGTGGTGGCCACAATATTTTTTGGATGATGGAGAAAAGTAGCCTGAGGGGGGTTCTTTAAAATATAATACCATATTACAATTAATGCTTTTCTGTAAGTGGGAAGGAAAATGGATCTTTACAATTTAATTCAGTGGGATGAAGTGCTATATATTGATGCCTTTATGACTTTGCATAGAGAACCATATATGTTTTTACCAACCATCACAAACTTTTTACAAATAAACTTTTCATACAATTTGGACAACTTGTCCCTGAACTCATACTCATATTCTTTCTTCACTTTTATCTTGGGCTTTTCATCTTCTGCAGGTTGATCACCTTTCTTCTTATCTGCTTTCTTAGCATCTGGGATTTTGATTTCTTCAGAGGGGGGTTGTGATGAACTTATAGTGCCTTGTCCTTTCACCTCTTGGATCATACTGGACAGTAATCTGATTGAGCTTTCAACAGCAGCAGATCTAGAATACAGCACTAACACATCATTCTGTGTCCTGAAAAACTTCTTAACATCCTTGTGGTTGCCCATTTCTTCTTCAACTGGAGACACCTTCAACAAGCACATAAACATTGGCAAGAATGCCACCAGGCTGAGCAGCAGCAGCAATGGCGGGAGCTGCTTGTGGCACTTTGCTGCTCCCATGCCTTCCCCTTGGTACAGCCATCACTGCTGTCTAGCTGGACCCGCTCTGGACCTGCCGCCGCTGTGGGCTGCTGACATGTCTGGCCGTGTACTTCTTCGCTATTGCCTGTTACCCTCAGTCTCTTAATTCCATGGCAGTCAGGCTTCCTTCTCTTTGATCCCAACGGCTCACCTTTACCGGTGTCTGATCCAGATCCCCAGGCTCTTCCCGAATGCTAATTAGCCCAGCTTCATTCCACTACACGGGGCCCAGAACTGCAAAGAATACTCAAGGTAAGCCCACAACAATGCTAAATACAAAGGGATAATCACCTCTCTTGACAAGCTGGTTACACTGTGTTTGATGCATCCCAGAATGTGGTTTGCCCTCTTGGCTTCCAGGGCACACTGCTGACTCCTATTGAGCCTGCTGTCAACCAGCACCCCCAGATCCCTTTCTGCAGGGCTGATCTCCAGGCATCTCTCTCCCAATCTATACCTGTGTCCAGTGTTACTCCATTCCAGGTGCAGAATCCGGGATTTGTTCTCGTTAAGTTTCATGCCATTGATGATTGCCCAATGCTCCAATGTATCTAGATGCCTCTGCAAGGCCTCTGGCCTTCAAGAGAGACACGAGCACGTCCCAGTTTAGTTACCAGCAAACTTGCTAATGGTGCATTCAACTCCTGCATCCAAATCATTGATAAAAATATTGAACAGAACTGGCCCTCGAATTGAGCCCTGAGGAACACCGCTGATGACTGGTCACCAGACAGATGTAGTCCCATTCACTACACTCTTTGAACCCTGCCATTCAGACAGTTCTTCACGAAGTGTAGTGTGGACCTCCTCATGCCATAGTTTTACACCTTGTCCAGAAGGATGTTGTGAGGGACAGAATCAAAAGCCTTCCTAAAATCCATCATTAAGTATGTCCAGTGGTTTCCCTTCATCTACTAGGTGGGTGACCATTTTGTGGAAGGATATCCAATTAGTTAAACAGGACTTTCCCTTTATATTTTCTCTTTATTTATACCTCTCTCTATGGAGGACAGGAGAAGTGCCTGAGGACTAGAGGAAAACCAGTGTCATTCCAGTCTTCAAAAAGGGCATGGAGGAGGACCCAGGAAACTACAGGCTGGTCAGCCTCACCTCCATCCCTGGAAAGGTGATGGAACAGCTCATCCTGGAGGTCATCTAGAAGCATGTGGAGGAAAAGAAGGTCATCAGCAACGGTCATCATGGATTCACCAAGGGGAAGTCATGCCTGACCAACCTGATAGCCTTCTCTGATGGAATGACTGGCTGGGTAGACGAGGGGGGAGCACTGGATGTTGTCTACCTTGACCTCAGCAAGGCTTTTGACACTGCCTCCCATAACATCCTCATACATAAACTCAGGAAGTGGGGACTAGATGAGTGGACAGTGAGGTGGACTAAGAACTGGCTGAATGGCAGAGCTCAGAGGGTTGTGATCAGCAGCGCAGAGCCTAGCTGGAGGCCTGTGGCTAGTGGTGTTCCCCAGGGGTCAGTACTGGGTCCAGTCCTGCTCAACTTATTCATCAGTGACCTGGATGAAGGGACAGAGTGTACCCTCAGCAAGTTTGCTGATGATACAAAACTGGGCGGAGTGGCTGATTCACTGGAAGGCTGTGTTGCCATTCAGCGAGACCTGGACAGGCTAGAGAGCTGGGCAGAGAGGAACCTAATGAAGTTCAACAGAGGCAAGTGTAAGGTCCTGCACCTAGGGAGGAACAACCCCACACACCAGTACAGGCTGGGGGTTGACCTGCTGGAAGGCAGCTCTGTGGAGAAGGACCTGGGAGTGCTGGTGGACAGCAAGTTGCCCATGAGCCAGCAGTGTGCCCTTGTGGCCAAGAAGGCCAATGGGATCCTGGGGTGTATTAGGAGGAGCGTGGCCAGCAGGTCAAGGGAGGTGATCCTGCCCCTCTGCTCTGCCCTGGTGAGGCCGCACCTGCAGTGCTGTGTCCAGTGCTGGGTTCCCCAGTTCAAGAGAGACAGGGAACTCCTGGAGAGGGTCCAGCAGAGGGCTACAAAGATGATTAGGGGACTGGAGCATCTCCCTTATGAGGAAAGCCTGAGGGAGCTGGGCCTGTTTAGCCTGGAGAAGAGAAGACTGAGAGGGGATCTTATCAATGTTTACAAATATCCTGAGGGTGAGTGTCAAGAGGATGGGGCCAGGCTCTTTTCAGTAGTGCCCAGCGACAGGACAAGGGGCAACAGGCACAAACTGAAACATAAGAAGTTCCTTCTGAATATGAGGAAGTAGTTCTTTACTGTGAGGGTGACAGAGCCCTGGGACAGGCCGCCCATAGAGGTTGCGGAGTCTCCTTTTCTGGAGACATTCAAAACCTGCCTGGACGCAACTCTGTGCAACCTGCTCTAGGTGAACCTGCTTTAGCAGGGGGTTGGACTAGATGATCTCCAGAGGTCCCTTCTAACCCTGACAATTCTCTGACTTGCCCTTCATGAACCCCTGTTAACTGCCTGAAGATTGCCTTGTCCTTTCAATAGCACCAGTATGATCTCCATAATTTTTCCAGGTACTGAGGTGAGACTAACAGGTCTGTAGCTATAGAGGGATTTTTAAAGGACCGAGGACATATGTTACCATTGTCCGGGTTGGACAACCCAGGCCTATTAGTTGAAGCTGCAGAGCAACTTTAAATTGTCCTGGGAACAAGCAGGGTGAGAAAGAAAACAAGCTGTGCACAAACAAGAAGCCAGGTGCAGAGCAAGTCCTGGGAACTGTGAAATCAACACACTCTCATCGGCACACTCTGATCAGGCGCCTGCAGCATGCTCACCAGTCAGCAACAGGACGCCCGCGTGGCCAGAGACTTTTATCCAATCACCTGTGTGTAAAGTTGGGTGAGTGGTTGGTTTAAGTTATAAATATGACCTGTTTGTTTAATAAACTGATCACGGCATGTAGCCATATTGGTGTGATTGTTGTGACTTGGCCAACTCTCCACGGGGGACCCTCTTTGTGTAGCTTCCTAAGTCTTCCCTCATGCCCTTGTGTCCTGGTTTCAGCTGGGATAGAGTTAATTTTCTTCTTAGTAGCTGGTGCAGTGCTGTGTTTTGGGTTTGGTGTGAGAACAGTGTTGATACTGATGTTTTTATTTGTTGCTGGGTAATGTTTATACTAAATGAAGGACTTTTCAGTTTTTTGGGCCCTGCCAGCCAGAGGGCTGGAGGGGCATGGGAAATTGGGAGGGGACACAGCCAGGACAGGTGACTTGAACCAGCCAAAGAGGTATTCCATACCATAGGATGTCATGCTGAGTATATAAACTGGGGGAAGAAGAAGGAAGGGGGGGACATCTGGCATTATGGCGTTTGTCTTCCCGATTAACCATTATGCGTGATGGAGCCCTGCTTTCCTGGGGATGGCTGAACACCTGCCCATGGGAGGTAGTGAATGAATTTCTCGTTTTGCTTTTCTTGTGTGTGTGGCTTATGCTTTACCTATTAAATTGTTCTTATCTCAACACTTGAGTTTTACATTCCTTTCTGATTTTCCTCCCCATCCCTCTGGGTGTGGGGGAGTGAGCAAGCGGCTGTGTGATGCTTGGTTGCCAGCTGGGGTTAAACCACGACAGTCCTTTTTGGTGCCCAACGTGGGGCCCGAAGGGTTTGAAATAACAGTGAATTTGATTGGAATGTGCTAGTTTGAATTTATAGCTTTTATTGCTGTTTATCTATGAAGGGGCAGATTTCTGTGCTTGCCATGGGGCTTGCTTGCCTTACTGTATGTTAGTCTAGTGCTTGTTAGTGGCTGGTTTTACTTTTGCTGCTTGCTGTACTGCTTATCATCTCACTGTGCTGTGCTCAGGAACATTTTGATAACAGCAATGGCGATGCACTGGGGCTGGCAGATGGCCAGAGTGTCATTGCTGCTGTTTCTGTGCTGCTGTACTGGACAGGCTGGAACTCCAGTATGAACTCATGTCAAAGGGACTGTGACTTGTGGATGAGTCCACATGGGAGCAGGACACCCCAGTGCTCCTGTAGCCATGATTAAGTCCAAGCCTGAGCAGGTATAACTCGGTGTGCCTGTGGCCATGGTTGTGTCTGTGCTGCAGCAGGTATGCCTCTGAAGGAATTGTGGCCCAAAGGCAAGTCCATGTTGGAGAAGGCACACCTCGAAGCATCTGTGGCTGTGGATAAGTCTGTGCTGTAATAGGTATACCTTGAAGCATCAGTGGCTGTGCGTGAGGTCATGCTGGAGCACCTCAAAGTGTGTGGCCATGGATAAGCCCATGACAGAGCAGGTACAGCCCTGGAGGGATTGTGGCCAGGGATAAGGCCACGCTGGAGCTGATTTACTTTTGAAGGGACTGTGGCTGTGGGTAAGGCCACATTGGACCAGGTCCATGGTGATGGCCCATGGAGAAGGCCATGTTGGAACAGGTGCACCTCAAAGGGACTGTGGCTGTGGATGAGTCTATGCCGCAGCAGGGATACCCCTGGAGAGACTGTGGCTCGTAGCTGAGGCTCCACCTGGAGCAGGTACACCCCCCTAAGGGACTGCATTCTATGGATAAGTCCAAGGCAGAGCAGGGGCAAGGGGAGGAGTTCATTGCAATGTTAAACCCTACGGGCTGGTCCGAAGGGACCAGGGGTGGAGATTGTAATGGAAATACCTTTAAATTGTTGTAACCCATGATTTGAATTTCATGTTATAGGAATGACTATAGCAGCAACCACCTGAACCACTGGAGGACAAGCCTTACAAGAAGCAGTGCAAGTGCAGCAGTGACCCGACCTGAGCTGGCTTTGATGCCTGATAACCCCATACAACACACAACCTTTCTTCTGAGTGACCACCATAAGAGATCGTGTTCATGGACTAAATGAACTCAATGGACATTTTGTGGACATTTTATAGACATTTCTACAGGGGTGGTGCATAGACTAGGGGAATGATATCTGTGTATTATATCAAAGGATGGGAACGGTGATGGTGGTTAATGAGGTTGCATTGGAGAGTGTGGCATGACGTAAATGGTATGGAATAAGGGGTGGATACATTCCTTTCTGATTCTCCTCCCCATCCATCTGGGTGAGGGGGGAGTGAGTGAGGGGCTGCATGGTGCTTGGTTGCCAGCCAGGGTTAAACCATGACACATATACTCTCACACCAGCACCAATCCCATGAAGCATCTCAGACCAGCCTTAGGTTGAACCTCCAGCCCTGCTCTGCTACCCAAAGGTGACCCCTGAGGGCTTGCATTCCAGGATGGCTACAAGACAATGCTGAGGCTGTTTCTTATTTCATCACCAAGGGAAACTTCACTCCCTTACACCTTTCTGTCTCTGGGATTCCTACTTCCAGACAGTTCAACCACTTCTGCAGTCGGGCCTTCTTGCCAGATCATTCCTTGGTTACAAATTACCACTGCTGAGCAGTTACAATTTGTATTTTCCCTTCACTTGCTTTAATAATTGCAAGCATTTCTGTTTAGAATGAAATCTTAATAACTTTAAGCTGTTCCTTGTAGGTAGAGTGATTTAAAGCAGTGTTTTTGAGTTATCTGGTGTCAAGCAAACTGAAATGTATTTACCTGGCAAAAAGGAACTTAAAACATAAATACTACTTCTCATTTCTAATCCAATTCTATTCATTATCATCCTAGAAGGAACAGAGTGCTAGGAATAATAACAGCAAACTGAAGATTAAGGGCAGCCTGACATTGCACCTCTTTTTTTTAATCCAACATAAGACGTAGAAGTTTTCTACAACTTTGCTTCTCATATAAATGTTTGTGTAGCAGACTTCTGTACCAGTGTGTCACTTTTTAATCTTTTGTCCTTGAGGAATTTTTCCCTGTTCACACCATGTTTTATAACAGGGCAAATTGCAATGTGTTCCTGTCAGAATCTGACCTGTTTCTGCTTCTTAGCCTTCTCTTATGACTGAACAAACCTGGTTCTTTCATCCTCTTCATGGAGTGGCATATGCTCCAGCCTCATGACTGTAGAAGAATGGCTGCAGAAGCATGGCCTTAGAATCTCTGAAGATCTGCACAGTCCAGGCCTGGTATTAGAATAGGCCTGTAATCAGAATTGTACTGAAGTTGCTGTGCTGAAGTTAACAAGAAAGGTAGCCTTGAGCTATTCTTGAATCCTGAGACCAAGTAATTATGTTGTGCCAACAGGCCATGGCTGTAACAAGATACAGCTGCTGGGAAAGCAGGTGCAGGGCCAAGAAAGATAGGGAGCGGTATGGGAATATAGGGAGTAACAAACTACAAGGCTGAAGCACAGCAACACAATTAGCTGCATGGATAGAATGCTTATTTTAGTCATGATAATCAGGGGTGTGAGAACCGCGCGCGTTTAGAGACTACTAACCAATTATATTTCTGCTTTATGAATATGCATGTGTATCGGTTCTATATAAGTAGTGTTAGAAACTAATAAAGTTGAGCAAGATGCATAACTCATATTGAGCGTCTTCTTGACTCTGGCGAACCCTTCTTCCAACACATGACCACCTTGGCAGCCATCCGCTGGACCTGCTCCACTATGTCAGTGGCTTTCTTGTAGTAGGGAGCCCAAAATGGGACACTACTCCACATACGGTCTCGCAAGTGCTGAATACAGAAGGAGGATCACTTTCCTGGACCTGCCTGCTACTCTTTAAGAGAGCCTGGTATGTGATTGGTCATCTTCATTGCAAGAGCACACTGCTGACTCATGTTCAACTTGTTCACCAGAGCACACAAGTTTTATTCTGTAAAGTTGCCTTCTAACTAGTTGGCCCTCAGCTTACATTGTTGCATGGGGTTATTTGTGCCCAGATGAAGAACCTTGCATTTGCTTTTGCTGAACTTAAGGTTTCTATCAGACTATTTCTCCAGCCTGCTGAGGTTCCTTCTCTCTCCAATATATTGACTATTTTCTCCCCCCTCCCCCCCCATTTGGTAGCTTCTCCCTGCTTTCCCCTTATCCACACAGTCAGTAATATCTTCGTAGAAGGTAATCAGATAGGTCAGGCATGACTTGCCCTTGGTAAACCCATACTGGCTGTTCTTCCCAGTCACCACCTTCTCCTTCATTTGCCTGGATAGGGCTTCGAGGAGGATTTGCTCTAACCTTCACAGGGACTGAGGTCAGGCTGCCCAGTCTGTAGTTCCCTGGATCCTCCTCCTTGTCCTCCTTGAAGATGGGTGTGACATTTGCCTTTTTCCAGTCATCAGGAATAGCTTCCTGATTGCCATGACCTTTCCGATATGATAGAGAGTGGCCCTGCAATGACATCAAGCCAGCTCCCTTCAGCACCCTCAGCTGCATCCTGTCTGGTCTCATGGAGCTGTATGTCTGTTGGGTTAAATAGTCCCTAGCTGTATCTTTCCCCACAGTAGGTAGTACTACATTTCCACAGACTCTTAGCAGGCTTGGGGAAGCAGGGAGCCAGAAAGGTTACTATTAAACCAGAAATCTGGCATTTATTGTAAAGAAAAACATACTTAGCAGCTCCAGGACTGCTGGCTTCCTAAATATATGTTTAGATAATTTACCCCCTGGTATCACCTATTAGTGTAGTTGTCCTCATACAGTTTCTACAAACTAGAAAATACAGTACTATTAAATAGAAAGTGTAATTAAAGATCCACTTGTAATTTAAAACATTAAAAAAAATCAATAAATACATTTCATGAAAATGTGTTATTGTCTGGATCCTTTTACTTACAGATTGAGGATTTCCTCTTGAGTACAAAAATAGATGATAAATAACTTTGAGCTGACATACCTAAACTGACATACTACATAAGGCATATGTGCAGCAAGCGACTAAATAAAACAAATGTTATATCTCTTTAAAAAGTATGTTAAAATACACAAAAAACATTGAAAGATGTTTTACCTTTTATTTCACAAGTTACCAAGAACACACGTGGTCAGATACAAAGTTCAACAGACAGGCATCAAGTTTTTAAATACTGTAACGTGGTCACATTTGGTAGCATAGGCAAAGCCAAAGCAGGAGAAAAGCAAATGTCTTACGTACAGGGTCTGTTGCTCATCATAAAAGGTAATGAGATTGATACTAATCTTGTAGAACATAGGCTATAATCTTTAATGTAAAATAAAGAACAGTGTAAAATAATCCTCAGTATCTCTAGCAAAATACTAAATCTGCTGTCTCTAGTACTGGTAGATGACTAAGCATGAAGCAGAAAAAATTCTGTATTTTCTTATATCAGGTGATACCAGTTAGGCTACTATTTATTTCCCAATTGTATTAAAAACTCCTGATTCAGTGATATTTCTTCTATTTGAAAAACAGAACTGGGTATTAGTTTGATCTAATAATATCTTAGTAGTGGCTTTTATGAAGTTAATAACCAGTAAATTAGGCCCTGGGTACACATAGAAAAATGTAAGTGAAATAATTGTGTACACTCACAGCTAAGTATTATCTGTTCATATATAAGTATAGTTAATGAGTTTGCATAGACTGCTGCAAATGTACAAAATGAAACATGGCTATATATTTATCTATTCTTATATATTTTCTGTTCTTGTAATAATAAGTTATTCTTGTGACATAGACTCTGATATACTTCAACAGTATACTATGTATTGCTGGAACTCTTTCTTACAAAATTCCTGTCTTATAGACAGGAATAATTTATTATTACTGCTTCTGTTGTCTCTTCTTTGCAGAAGAAAGCTTTCTTAAAAGTTTTTTCAGCTTCAGATATATGGAAATGTCTGATAAAAAATAATAAATACTTTCACAACAATGATAATCTTAAACTGATTTAAAGGCACATTATTTCTGAAAACTTGTTATTTTATGAAGTTAATAGTTTTGAATCTAAAAATCAGATGTTATGTCTTCAGTGTAATTTACCACTTTAGATCTTCCTGAGAAATATGGTCAGTTGGTTGATATTGTATTCTACCAGGTATTTCAAAATTCAAGAGAGATGTTTTGCGTTGGAAGTAAGCAAACCAAACTTTTATCATGATGGAGACATTCTAATAAGTTGCCAGCTAAAAATTTGTGTTAGTCTGATGTTGAGAAATTGTACATTTCTATTCCTGACTTGACTTTTGGAGCATAAGAGAATGTTAGAGGGGGAGGATTTATGAGTGGAAAAAGAAGGCGTGATTGGTGAGAATGTCAGGTATATTAAAAGAAGGGTGTTTTAACAGGATGTTTCCTTACTTAAATAATAATAAAAAAAAAACCCGCAAAAGATTAAGTAAAGCAACATTAAAATAGCATTGTCTATAAGCATTTGTGGTGGGTTGACCCCTGCCAGTAGCCAAACAACCACATAGCTTCTCACTTCTCTCCACCCAGCATGATGGGGGAGAAAATAGGAAGAGCAAAAGCAAGAAAAACTTGTGGGTCAAGTTAAAGACAGTTTCATAAGTGAAGGAAAGAAAAAAAAACCCCAAACAAGTGGTGCAAAGGCAATCACTCACCACCTCCCACAAGCAAACTGATGCCCAGCCAGTATTCAAGCAACAGCCACCTTGAAAGCCATCTACCCCTCCTTCTTCCTCTACCTCCAGTTTTTATTGTTCGGCATGAGGTTATGTGGTATGGAATATCCCTTTGGCCAATTTGGGTCAGCTGTCCTGGTTGCATCCCCTCCCAATCTCTTGCCCACCCATAGCTACTCACTGGAGGGGCAGTGAGAAACAGCCTTGATGCTGTGCAAGCACTGTTCAGCAGTAGTCAAAACATTGGTGTGTTATCAACAATTTTAGCCACAAATGCAAAGCACAGCACCATATCAGCTGCTATGAAGAAAGTTAACTCCATCCCAACCAGACCCAGTACAGCATTCTTTTCTGATTTTAATTTAATTTATTTTTTAATAGAAAAATATCAACTAAGGTTGCTGTTCTAGGCAAGGAAATATTGTTCTTTACAAATACAGTGTATCTGTGTTGCATTAGTGGTGTCTACAGATCAATCAGTAGCAAAATTTTTATTGGGCCTGGTCATAGTAGACCTTAATCTACAAGTACTGCTTAATACTTTCATAGTACTTTGTGTGTCAAAAATTCAGGCTGCTGTGCTTTTGACAGTAGTACCTCATCTAGCATATTGTTGGAAGCAAAAACTTTTATGTTCATTTTAAGGAAAAAGCCTGTAAAATGTTCTGATGTCTGGGCTAACCTGAGGCCTTTGAGTTACACTAGCTGGATTTGTTTGTTGTTTATTGGGGACAGGTTCAGTGTAACTACATTACTCATTATACAATTGACACAGACTAACAAAATCTATAGTAATTGTGTTAATAATGTATTAGTATCAATATCATTATCATCATTAGTATCATCATCAGTATAAAGATATTTAAACTGGTATAATTTCTACCAGTTTCCATTTGTGTAATAAGCCCTGTTAATAAAGTAATGTCCATATTAAAGCAGTAAATCAGTATAGCTATGCTGAATATAGAAAAATAAAGGAAAATCATACCCCTAAATGCCTTAATATTTAGGTGGAATTTGGCTGACTGAAAAAAAAGAAGGACCTGATCATTTCATGCAATAGTCCCACATCCATATAAGTCAGCATTGCCACTGAATGAAGCCTTTAGACTTCTCTTGCCCTGTTTTCATGCTTGCACACCATCTTCTTTGTGTTGGGTTAAAAACTATAAAACATCACCGTAATGCTGCTAGGTTAAAAACTATCTTTAGTTGCTGCTACTGGTTTGGCTTTTAGCCTGGATCAGTTCCCTGAGGTACAAAAGAGGAAATGGTACAGAGGTGGAAAGAAGCAGGGATGGGGGCAGTGGGGTGTCATGGAGAGGTGCATGTGCTTGTTTAAAGCATGTGAAACTCCAGCCATAGATACAATTCTGCTGATGGACAGCAACAGGTTTCTTGGAACCAGCTGGAGGAAGGTAGTATAAAAATATAGGAAGAGGCCAAGTAAAGAACACAAGAGAAAGGAAGCTAGGTTGTTCAGCATTTGAATATAACAGAGAAAAAAAGCTTACTGTATCCTCTCTTTTCTTCCATGAAGGAAGCAATGGCTTTGTCAGAAATAGTAAAGCATAATAAACAAGGAAGGAGGGAAAAAAGGGAAATTCTAAACTCTTTGGGACTCTGAAAAACAATAAGTGATTATAGAAAGCCTGATCCAGCTGCAAGAGATGCTAAAAAAGAAAATCATATTTACACTGATGTGGTGGGTTGACCTTGGCTGGCCAACAGGTGCCTACCAAGATGCTCTATCACTCCTCCTCCATCAACAGAACAGGGGGAGAAAATACAATAGAAAAGCTCATGGGTCAAAATAAGGGCAGGGAGATCACTCACCAATTGCTGTTACAGGCAAAACACACTCGAGCTAATTAATTTATTGTCAATTAAAAACAGAGTAGGACAATGAGAAATAAAAACAAATCTTAAAACACTTTCCCCCCACCTTCTTCCCAGGCTCAACTTCACTCCTGACTCTTCTAACTCCTCCCCCTCAAGTGGCACAGCGGGACAGGAAATGGGGGTTGCGTTTAGTCCATTATCTGTTGTCTCTGCTGCTCCTTCCTCCCCATGCTTTTCCCCTGCTCCAGTGTGGGGTCTCTCCCACAGGATACAGTCCTTCATGAACAGACTGCTCCAGTGTGGGTCCCCCATGGAGTCACAGGTTCTGCCAGACTCCTCTGTGAGCTTAAAATATGGACTGTGCTTCTGTGGATGAGTGCACAAATAATGTCTGTATAATAATAATTATGTTTATATCTGGGTGGTAGCAACATATCACCATATTTTTTAAAAATAAATTTATTTATGAATTATTTTAATTTATTATATTATTTTATTATAAAAACATAATAAAAAGAAAATTAATTTAAAATTAAAAAGACCTGAATGGTGGTGGTAACTTCATTTCTTAATGAATTGTAGTCTTTGGGTTTTTTTTTTTCCCCAAGAAAAAAACACGTAGTGTGTCTCAGCATAATTAGAACCCGGTTTTGCCCACAGCACTAAATTCAACTTGGTGAGTACAGGCCTAATTGTAATAGTTCTCTCATTTTTTTTTGTTAGTTAGGAGCATACCTTCCTTTTACTTATATGTATCCTAATTCCTGTGACTTGCATATGTAAAGAATGAACTGGTTCTATTAGGTAGTCATTACAAGATAGATGACCATGCTGGATTTTGTAGCATTATTTGCAACTATGAATAGTAGCTATAGGGGAGAAAAAGGATTCTGCTCCATGCTGAATTTTCCCCTGATGCTTTTTAACCAATGCATTTATCTGTTCTTCATTTTTCAAATTATCTTCTCCAGCTGTGCAGTTATAATTCAGCAATATCATGCACACTTCTGCATTAGTAAATACCTAGGACCTGCTGAGTAATTATGAAATAACCTCATAATGAAATGCAGCAAAGAGTTCTAATTAAATTCTGAAGTTGCTTAACAACTATTCTACTTAAAATGAGAATTTTCCAACCATGTTTCCTAATGAGTTCTCAATACATTACTAAAAATGTATAAACAATGCGGTAAACACAAAATGTGATTTTCCACACCTCTAGTGTGTGGAATACCATTTGTAAACAAAGTAAACTAATATAAAAAAATAAAATATTAAGTGATGTTGGAATACTAGGGCAAGTGGATAAAATTTTTATAACACTCTTTTATAAACAAAATCTAAGAAACCTGTATAGGATGAGACCAATGGTCCATATAATTAAGTATTTTGTCTCTGAAAATGGCCAGTAGTGGGTGCCTAGGGTAGCATGGCAATCATGTAGTGCTATTTCCCTGAAATATTTTTTCAGCAGTCTTTTGCTCATGAACCCCCTAAGCCAGAGGTTGTATCTTTGCACTTAATAGTCCCTGATGGAAATTAAGGAAGTACAACAATTGGACTAGACTTACAATAGAAAGTTTTGTCAACATAAAATATTGGCTAAAAATGTGATTGTTGTATACCATCTTTCATTCAGGGATTACTAAATTTATATTTGCAAAACAAATATTTTGTAAGTATAAGCTATATTTCTAGTAAAGGAGTTCACTGGTATTGCTATCGCTTTCTAATACAAAATAGACCTTATTCAGGATGCTTTCTGATTTAAAAGAGATAATATGCTCACAATCACTA
Source organism: Falco rusticolus (assembly GCF_015220075.1). Lineage (NCBI taxonomy): Eukaryota > Metazoa > Chordata > Aves > Falconiformes > Falconidae > Falco > Falco rusticolus. Next base: position 8,737,393 of record NC_051209.1, on the reverse strand, counting down.
ATAGAAGTACAGTTAATGCCATAATCCATTCATGTTCCCATATAAATTATTTTTCTTAAGTCTTAAAAAAAACCCAACAGAAACAAACCCACAAAAATAAGTTATTCTATCCAAGCGCTAAAATCAACTAATTTAACCTACTAACTGAACATTTATAAGTAATACTAAAGTAATCATGATAACATTAATCAATTCTTGTTTGGATACAGAATTCATAGCAATACTAAATAAAATAATAATCATGGCATTCTTTTGAAAGATCTTTTTGAGAACTCTTAACTTCAATGATGGTATAGAGTACCATTTTATGGAAAATATTTTTGAGGTTAAAAAAATAAACGCACAGAACTAATTATATTACCAAGAACAAGTACCTCAGTCTCACAGACAGCCTTACAAAATTTAATCTTGTATTTCAGTTTCTCACTTTCTTGTTGTATAATGCTAATACTTTTTTTCTTCTATCCTTTACATGCTTTGTTTACTTGAACAGTAAGATTATTAGTTTACAATCCTGAAGACAGTTGAGGCTGCTAATTTCACAAGACACAGATTACCAGAATGCAGCACTTTTCCATCATGTTCCCTCCTTGCTCCAGGCTTTGAGTGATGAATAAGAGGACAATAGCAGGAGCAGAGGAGTGATTTCTGCCCTAAGAAAGCATGTGAGTGGCATAACTTTTTTTTTCTCAAACTTTCCTCCACAATCGGTGTATATCGTTGGGAGGGGTTGTCTTGTTCTGCTTTTTTAAATTATTTCAGGTAATCATGTAGCAGCTGGAGTGGAGACAGTGCTGTCTTCTTACTCTAATGTATCCCCAATATTTGTAGATACTTTTTGATATCTTGTGAAAATTTACCCAAATTTAATAAAAATAGGGTCTCTGCAAGATAACCAGTTTACACATACCTCCTCCCTTCACAGGCTTTCTGTCTTAACTGTACTGCACAGTTGTGTGCTGTCTCTCAAAACTGAAATGACTGGCTAGGACTTCCCTCTAATTCCTGTCGTTGGCTGTGAGTGGCATTCTGGCACTCAGCACACCAGCTAAGATGAGAAAAATTTTTCCTACCCTGCAGACAGTAGAATTTACTGACCCTAGTGGAGAGAAATGGGTAATTGCAGTGGGGGAGAACTGAGTTTTCAGAAAACTGAAAGAAAAAGGCAGATGCTAGAGGAAATGAAAGCATCAAAGATGCAGCAAAACATTTCTGTAAAGGGGCTGTGTAAGGGCAGAAGACAGTCCTGAGTTTTTGGGTACATGAACAGAAGAATAGGAAACAAAAGTTGGAGAGACACATAAGAGGGCTAGGGGTCAGGTAGACAGAGAAGAAGAAATTTGAGTATATGGAAGTATAAAGAAGGGAAAGGGCAGGAGAGCTAAAATGAGAAACATGAATAGATGTGAGAAAGAGTCTCAGCATAAACTATAAGATGACAGTAGATAGGCAGAAACTGAAAGCTGTGACACTGGAAACTTGAGGAGCTGGAGAAAAAGAAGCTTGATGGTATGGCAGAAAGGTACAGGCAGCCAAGTTGTGGGTATAGTGCCTATGAGCAGAGATATGAGAGTTCAGATTGTATGCAGTAGAATTTCTAAAATATCCTTACAGTCACTGGGCAAAATAGCATGTTTTTTCCATCGCCTTATTCTCAGAAATGACTCAACCATTTTTGCTAAAGTTTCTCTAAGTTCAGCCTGAGGCAGGAATCTAGCATGATGCTTGAATGATTAAAGTATGATCCAAAATGATCTTGGCAAATCAGATATATGGTTTTAAAAAAAATAAAGAAGACATTAAAGACATTCAGTAGGATCAAGTACAAGATATTACACCTGAGGAAGAGCAATCAACTGCACAAATTAAGTATGGGCAAGAACTGGTTAGGTAGCAGATCTTCAGGAAAGGATTTATGGGTTATAGTGGATCACAGAATGAGTGAGCCTCAACCTCATGTGACTGTGAAAGGACAGATGTTAGACAAGGAAATATAAAAAGGATTGTAACCTGAAAGGCACATGAAGTAATTCTCCTCTGGTCAGCACTGGTAAATCTGCGTGGGTTTACTCTGTCCAGATTTAGGAATCACACTTCAGGGAAGATGTCAATCACACATTGAAAGTCCAAACAAGCAGCAAGAATGATCAGGAGAGAAAACATGTTTGGTGAGGAAAGACTGATAGAAACCAGGCTGTTTACCTGAAAGAAGACTGAAGGGATGAATGAGGAAACATGATAGTCTTCAAATATATATAAGGCTATTACAGACAAAAAGATTAATCTATTCTCTGTATCTACAATAGGACAAGAAGGAACAGGCTTAAATTGCTGCAAAAAAGATTCGAGTTAAACATGATAAAAAATTATTAAAGGTACTATTCACAGAGATCTCAAATAGGTTGTCTGGGGAGGCTGTAGGGTTCTATGATCAGGAGACTTTCAGGAACAAGTAGACAAAATCAGTCAGGAATGACCTGAGTATAGTTATTGTGGTTTAGAGACAATAGAAAATAGAACTAGATAACTTTGAGTCCCTTCAGATGTGTTTTCCTATGATTGTAAAATTATAAATACTGGGAAAAAATACTGAAAAGTATTTTAAGATTAACATGCAGAATGCTTTTCTGTTTAAGAATACCAACACTTGGAATATTTCTAAAGCTATCCCAGGGGTGGATGCAGTTATACCTAGAAAAAGTAAGCTTACCTAAAAGGCTTGGTTTAATCCTAATTAAAGCTAACTGTTGTCTACAAATGTGTTGTCTTCTCTGCCTATCTGCTGCTGTGTACTCATTTCTGCATCTACTTGTTCCAATGGTTAAAATGCTTTTGTCAGTAGAGTTCTATTTATGCTAGGGACTTCTGCTGGTACAACTCTTGTCACTCATTAATTATACCTCTTCACGCATAGCAGGCATCTCTGATATAAACCTGGCTTATTTGGGTAACTGTGACATTAGGATTGCAACTTGTACCATATGTTGGCAAAAAGTGGTAAAGAAGATATGGTCATTTTACCTGAACAGAAAACTTTTCTGATATCCAGTACTGAATACACAAAGAAGCTAATTGCTGTTGACTACCTCCAGTACTGAAAAACTGTGATTACCACAATCTGATTTGAAACTTTGTTTTGAAATATCTTTCTTAAAACATTAACATTTTCTTCCTAGATATTTATGGAATTTTAGAAAACTATTTTTATTCCATTAAAGAAACTTTGTAGAATTGCTCCCAGAACAGTTTTTACTTATATAATTCTTTTAAATGCAGTTCCTCCAATTAATAAAAGCATTTCTTAGAGAAGTTATCTGAAACATAAAGCTAATTGCTTCGATCTATATACTCTGACTTGCTCTAATGGGCAGAGCTAAGTCTATGCTTTTCCTTTTTCTCTCCAACTACAATGTTATCTATTTTCATGTGAAGAGTACTAAAAAAAATCCTATTTTGATTTAAATAAGGTCTGTCCGTTTGAGTCTGTCCTTTTACAGTTAAAAAAAATATGCTTCTTAAAATAAATTTCACAGTAGCTGGGGCAACTGCAGAGTGAGTAGTCAGAAGAGAACAGTCACTAGATTCTCATGCTAGAGGAAATACAGGATATGTTCTTTTCTACACCAGAAGATGGGGATTTATTAGACCTTTTTGCAAATAATTTGATTTTAAAATACATTACCAGGAATTAGTGAGATTGGCTATGTCCCTAATTATGTTTTTTAAAAATGTCCTTAGTCTACTTTGAAAGATTTTGAAGTGGACCTTTATTATAGTTACAAAACTGTATAACAGAGCATTACCCTCATAAAATAAGGGTCACAGGTAGAATGTAGCAAGGCTGATATGAAAGTAATGGAAAAATCTACTACTTGCATTTGTTACTTAAGTGACATGGTTGGGTAAATGGATTTCTTGACATCCTAGGAGTGTGCTTCTACATTAGTCTAGCAGCAATTAGAGAAAAGAGGTTGCTCTGCACATTGGCTCTGTGAACCATGTAGTTCATTTTTTTATTGTGTAAAGCATAAAAAATTGCTCCTAATCAATCCACTTCAACTTTCAGTCAAAAAATTATCAGACTAGAGCACTTCTAAAATTTTTTCCTGAAATTAACTAAAAGATTATATTTCTATCGATAAGCAGATTATGGTTATGTGAGGTAAATCTTACTGTGTTAGCAACAAAGGGACTACATTATTACAGCAGAGTTCTTAACAAATTAATTAATGTTTTTAGAATAATTAGTCCACATTTCAGATGTAATAGTGCTCTCTTATTTAACAAATGAATGATGCATCACTTGACCATAACAGTAAAATAGCTCATTTTTTGAAAAAGAAAATAAATTATTTTGAACTTTCCTTATCAACAGATAGTAAGTCACTTATTGAATACAGCTTGCCTCCTTGTCTTTAACATGTCTCCTTTGAGACCTCATGTGACTTCTGCTTTTGTGGACAATAATATTTTGGATTGTAGTTTCACGATAGTCATTAGTTCCCACAACTTGACAGAATCATTGTGATCAGATGATAGGACTGGGAGTCAGGAAATGTGATTTCTACAGCAGGCTACCAGTATGACAGTGGGGAATTATTTAACCTTGGTGTTGTATTTTCTGTAATATATAGGCAGGATGTTCATGATTAGAGTATTGCGAGGCTTAATTAATTACACTTGAGATCTTAGTATGAAAGAGGGTCTAAAAAGTATTATTATCTGCATGGATATTTTGAGTCCAATCTTGTAATCCTCTGAAAAGCAACACTATAATGCAAAGTATTTTTCTTGATTATTAAAGTTGGTGAGAGATGACAATTCAATTTCATTATAACATTCAGGCTTTTGAAGTTTGTTTCTGTTCTGCACTGGAGTAAAAACAAAACCTTTAAAGTGTTTCCACAAGTAAAATTGCATTGAAATATCCATTTCTAGATAAAATATTATCAATTTTATTCTTTCTCACCTGAAGTAACTGTATATGGCCTGTGATGCTATGAAACCTTCCCAATGAAAGCTCTGTAGAACTCAGTAAGTCTCTATCATGTTTCAGCTTAAAAAAAGGATATTTTCACAAAAATGTCTTTTGAAAGTGTTGCAACCAGATTTACTGATCATCTAAAGGAAAAAATATTCTACTTCTGATGTACCTGCACACATTCCTGTGAAAAAGGCTATTATCTAAGGTGATTCAACTATGGCTTCCATATCCATTTCTTTATTTTTGCTGAAAGCAATTATGCCAACTATAAATAATTTTGAAAATGTGATAATATTCTTATTTGTATGCAATAATAATATTTTAAAGTCTGTTAAGTAGATTCCTTCTGTAATTGCAAAAGAAGTACTTTAATGCAGTCATTCTGTACAGCATATGTGAAAATTATATGTATGGACTTTAGTGACTCCAGTCTTCAGTTGGCACTGAAGAACTAAGCAGTGAGCAAGTGAAAGAGTTCCATTCTGACTCATAAATCAATAGGGGCAACCAAAATTCACATTTCAGTTGCAGGGTTTATTTTGACAACAGCATGCAAGTCAGGGAAAAATCTTCCAGGTTGAATTTATAAGGCTAAAAGATACTCTTGAAGTCTGTGAGATTCAATCAAAAATAAAATTTGTGCTGAAATTTTTATAGGGCAAATTTCTGATTAGAATAGAACTTTATGGTGGGTTAGTCCTTTTAGGTGAAGGTGTCCTGGAATGATAAGAGGGATTGCTATACACTCCCAAACTAATCTTCATAGCCAATAAAATCTGGCTTTGGAAAAAAGCAGATTTTAATCTGCGGAGACCTCAAATCTAATACTGGTACAAGTTGCTAGTAGTTCTATACAAGATTCCCAACTATTGGCTGCCTGGTTCTCCAGAAGTCCAAGAGTTTGTGGCCTGAGTATTCAATTGTGGTTTAAAAATATCTCAGGATACTTGCTGATTGTATCAGCCTCCAAATTTGGGTCACAGATACCAGGTGAGAAATATTTTTGTCCTTTAATGAGCGCACCTGCAGCTCCAAATAGAATATTATATTGCCTATGACTCTGAGAAGGGATTTTTCAGAAACATTTGGAAAAGGATAGTGATGATCACTGCAGATAAGGGGTTGGCTGGAGCTAAAACAGAATTTGGAATATAAGGAATAGGGCAGTATTAGGGTTATAGACACCAGGGTGGAAGACTGCAGATCTACATTATATTGGACCTGTTTATTATAAACTATCTCAAGGATAGGAAGTAGATAATTAGGTGAAAATAAGATTTAGTGCCGGTATTATGGGAGCTTTGAAAAATATTACTAGTTCTCTTGGAACTCACATTAGATACAGATGTAAACTTAGCTTAGTTGCCACCACATTTATCAGCACATAAATGCAGAATTATTTATGTACAAACATGAAGCTATAAAGTGTGTACATCTGTATATATATACACAGATGTATATCTGTGTATATAAATACAGATGTGCATGTTTTCTCATTTGTTCCAGAAAAAGAAGAGGGCTATGGAATTAAATTATTTACCTGTTTGTTGATATGTGATTATCAACCTCTGGGAAGAGTGACATGTTTGGTTTCTTAGGGACCTCAACCACTTAATATCACCTAGGAAAGAAAATCGTTTTTTTTCATGTTTTTCAATACAGTGTGCTTGAAACCAACATAAAATCTTTTCTATGGCAGTTTTCTACAACATGCTATTCCCTTAGAGTTCAGGAAAATCAAGCACCTGCTATGATCATAGTCTGTCTTTAAGCATCCCACATAGCTTCCACTCAGAAGTGACTGCTGATATAGTTCTATATCCATGATTCTTATTCTGGTTCCCTACCCTGAAAACTAATTAAGCATTGGTTGGACATTCAAACTTACACAAACTGGCAACTGAACAGTAGCCACACTCTTTCAGTCCTCCACACTGGTCCCTCAGGCAGGAGAATCATAGGTGAATTTGTCAGATCTATGTTTTCCCAGGAGTCCCTGACAAAGTAGGGATCAAAAAGAATCACAACTCCCAATCTCCCTCTTATGCAGAGAAGAAGGAGAGAAGTAAATAATTGAATTTACCCTTAGGAACTTAATTCTCCTTAACCCTTCTGTTAAAAGGTTTGTGTTTGGAATGTTTTGTGAGCTATTCTTATACTCAACTTAAGGTATATAATTCTTCTGTTGAATAATTCTTCTGGCCAGGCAGCAGTAGTTTCTGATAGGTCTTTGACAAAGAATTCAGATACTGATTAAATTTATTAGTCCTTCAAGGTATTGCTATGTTTTTCTTTACCCATATGGGCTCAGTATAAGTTCACTGACTAATCACAGCTGCTGGTGCTTTGTGGGAAGGATGCTGCCTGGGATATTTTAAATAGTTTTAAAATTAATTTTTACTCCCTGTTGTTCATAAAAAATTCTAAATAAATTAATTTTTTTCTTTTACTGAAATTATTCATTTAATAATTGTAAAATAGAAAGGAGGAACAGTACAAGATTTGCATTTAGAAATTCAGCAAAATCTCAACTAGCATGTATGGTGAAGTTATGACAACTGTTGACAGTAAAAAGAGAAGAATTGAGAATATACTTTTAAAGTTATTGTTGTTTTATTAGTGTTGTGTTAAAGGGGCATGGAGTAATTCCATGGGAAATCCCCCCCCCCACCTTCCAACTCTCCTCACTGAGGTGGGAGGTTAGGCGTGGTTAGTTTTAAATTCTAGGTGATGTCCAATTTACCACTATCAGTCCAGTCGCGTTTAATATGTATATTAAACTACCACGGGTCTGGATGCACTGATAGCAGTCTGCACTGCTAGTACAGTCGTACTCATGAACTAGCATGGTCACACTCTAGGGTTTGGTCACGTTCAATGAAAAACTGCGACGACCAGCTACTTAACAGTGCAGTTTTATTTGTGCAACAGATATACAGGTTTTTGGATTGTCAGTGATAGTGACTGTTTGCAAAAAGACACATGTAAATAAAATGATATGAAGTATAAAATGCGTGGAAAAATTACAAACAATACAGCCTGGCTACAAATATTAAAAAGTAACTCTCTAGAGATATTTCTAAGTCTCCCAAAGAAGCACTTGGTTTAAGTCTCACCCAAGGCGTCCCAAGGAGATTAGAAGCAAGGCCCAGCCCGTCGGCTGGTCCCAGGAGTCTGTCTTGGTGGTGTCTTCTCTTAGCTTGTTCTCAGTGGCGTCTTCCCCACTTGTCCCCTCATTCATTCACTTTTTATACTTCTCTTTACTCTCAGGTGGAGCTTGGGTGACTCTAGTCATACATTCCTTTATTATGATTGGTGTAAAGTTCTCTTGCTTTCATTTAAAGATACAGTTAATTTTAAATTTACTATGCATGCTCCCCAAGTGGGGGATTCACTCTCTTGGGGGGAGGGGCATTTGAGTAGGAGGTTATGATCTCCCACTCCCACAATTATTTTATCCTAGCATCCTTGAGTTTTATCTCTTCAGCAGTTTGTTTTCTTTTAGCAGTTAGCACATCCTCATCAGAAGGCTTTGAAATGCTAAAGGAGCCAAGTTCCTGACCTTCTCTCGCAGATAATGAGGCTCGTGCTTGGTGCCACAGTTGTTGGCCCAGCAATGGACATCTTCTCATATATTTTACAGCTGCTATGCAGTTTATTTGCTGTATGGTAAATTCATCACATTCCCAATCCTGCAGGGAGTACAGCAGAGCCTGGCCATGGTGTCTCCACTCCGCTCCATCCTCCATCACTCCTACACTTCTATCAGCATGTGCTGAGCTCGCAGGTTGTGTTGCTTAGGGAACTGTGGTGATGTAGATTCTGTGCATGCCAACTTTTCTGAAGGTGATAGCTGTATTTTACCCTAAAAAGCCTTCTGTAATACTACGCTTCTATTAGGACCCAATTTTTCTCTAATTTCCCCCCTCAAGGTGATTTTCCCACAATTAGGAATTTTTAATTTTGGCGTAAAATATCACTCAGTTTCCACAGCTGTGAAAATACTTCATTGCCTTAAGGGAGAAGTATGAATCTTAAGTAACTACCATTAAATACATAGCTATGAAATACCTAAATGAGGATACCATAGGTACCTAAATAATTTATTTTTAGGTTTTTAATTTTTTAGGTCTTTAGATTTTAGGTTCAGTGTTTCTCACAGTAAGATTTTTCAGAGTTTTCAGAATTCACTGTGCCAGAAAATCAGCCAACTCTCAACCCAAGGGAGTATGGAATCAGGCACTGGGCTTTGGACTGGGTGTTCAATGACAGTAGAGTTTAGCCAATGAATGCAAAACTGCAGTGGTTAGAATGTGACTGCATGAGTCTCAATAGAAATAATTAGAATAAATAAGGCCTAATATGACATCAAGATCTTCTGATATAGTGGAATTTTCAATGTGGGTTTAGGTACTTAAACTAATAGCAGAATGTATACCACAGAACATCTGACTGAATGGCTACTGTGAGAAGACACCTTAATAGTTGGCAGTGTGATGCCTTACAGAAAAAGGCTACTCTGCCTAAGCCACCTGGTGGCAGAGAATGGAAATATTGGATACTGCATTAATAGAAAAGCTCTGTAATACCATGATGAGGAAGACCAGATGCAGAATGACCTTTATCTTCAACACATTTGATTAACAAAGCAGTAGCTGACTTTTTGTAAAATATTTTGGGTTTTGGAACTGACTGTCCCCTACTTTGATATTTTGACAGTTTACTTGAGCTATAGAGGGTAAAATACCTCAGATGCCTCAATTCAGACAAAGCTCCAGAGGGAGGAATCAGCTCCCTAGGCCTGAGGCTGCAGCCTGGTGCAAGTGGAAGCGATGTCTTCATCTGCAGGAAGGGTGTGCTGGCCAAGGAGCCACACTGACAACTTAAGGAGATGAGTGAACAGACTGTGCAGCATCAGGGAAGATAATAAAAAAAAAAAAAGACAAGATTCTCACAGAAACTCTGCAGAGACCAAAGCCTGAACCCCTAACTGCACAAAACCAGAGGTAGCCAGAAACTGTGTTCGACTGTGGGACAAATAGAGACATGGAGAGGGTGGAAGAAGTTGACTTCTGGTAACAGGAGGATGGCTCCTGTTCTGCCTGCAGATCTGCAATTGCAGACTAGGCTCAGTGCCCTGGTAGCAGGCGAGGGGCAGAAAGCCCTGTCTGGAGAAGCATCAGTGGCATCCAAGCCTGAATCCTGCAGGAGCACCAGGAGGAAACAGTGAGTGATAGTAGGTGACTCCCTGCTGCAGGGGACAGAGACCCCCATCTGCTGACCTGACTTGCTGTCTAGGGAGGTTTGCTGCTTGTGGCGTATGAAGGCACAGACTCAGGTTGTGGTTCAACCAGAGACACTTTATTGTACAGAGAAGGTCATATTTATATCTCTGAGCCCGGATACAAATTCCAGCTGTATGTACCACCAAGCTCAGGGTGGAAACCACTCATGCAGTTACATAGCTATATATCACTACAAGCATGCAGACACCTTTTTGCTACTAGATAACCATGTCTATCTTTCTTACTTTCCTTCACAATACCCAGCTGTTCTCTCATCTCCTGCCAGATCAGACCTTCTCCATCCTCCTCTCATACATCTCTCTTCAGACATTCTCTATCCTCCTCTCCCACAGCTTCTTGCTGGGGGCTTGGATCTCAAATGTTGTGGAGAGACAGATGAGGCTTTTCCAGCCCTTGGACTATTCCTTCCTGCTGCTCATCCCTGTGGATACCAATGATACAACCAAGGGAGACCTTGAGCATATCAAGAGTGATTGCATGGCTCTGGGGGATGAGGGTCAAGGGCATGAGGGCCCAGGTTGCATCTCATCTATCCTGTTGGTGAAGGGGAAACGCTTGGAGAGGAGCTGATGGATCCTGCAGGTCAACACCTGGTTGCACAGCTGGTGTCATGGACAGGGATTTGGCTTTTATGACCACAGGACTCACTTTGTGGATTGAGAACTGCTAGGAAGAGATGGGATCCACCTAGCAAAGTGGTACAAAAGCATCTTTGTCAACAGGCTAGCCAACCTGGTGAGGAGAGCTTTAAACTAGGAATGATGGAGAGGGAGATGGCAAACCACAATTAAGTGAGGAAATGGTGGATGGAGTGGAAAGAAATGAATGCAGGGTGATAGGAACAAGCAAAACCTCAGAAATTATAAAACAGGGTGAAGGGACACATACCTCAAGTACATTTGCACATATGCATGCGGTCTGGGAGATAACCAGGAGAGAGTAGAGCTCTATGTACAGTCACAAAAATATGACATTGCTGGGATCACTCAGAGGTGGTGGGAAAATTCCTGTGACAGGAATGCTGTGGTAGATGGACACAAGCCCTTCAGGAGTGACAGGCAGGGAAGACAAGGAGAGGTACTGCCCTCTGTGTGAAGGAACAGTAGGATATGTGGGACAGAGAACAGGCAGGTGAGAGCTTGTGGGTCAGGGTCAGAAGAGAGACCAGTAAAGCTGACAATGTGTGGGAGTGAGTTACAGACCAGCCACTAAGGGTGAGGAAGTGCACAAAGTCATCTTTAAACAAGTTGAGGAAGTCTCTGTGTCACCAACCCCAGTTCTTCTGGGGAACTTTAACCTCCCTGACATCTCCTGGAAGAGCAATGCAGCAGGACACCAGAAATCAAGATTTCTGGAGAGTGTCGGGGGAAACTTCCTGATATAGGTACTGGATGGGCCAAATGGGCAATGCACAGCTGTATCTGCTGTTCACTAACAAGGAAGAACTTCTGGGGGATCACAGAACCACAGAACAGTCAGGAATGGAAGGGACCTCTGGAGATCATCTAGTCCAACCACCTGCTAAAGGTGGTTCTCCTAAAGCGATTTGCACAGAGTCGTATCCAGGCAGGTTTTGAGTATCTTCAGAGAAGAAGACTGTACAACTTCTCAGGGCTATGTCACCATGCAGGGCTCCTGACTCCCTTGCTTGATTTATTACTCATAGGGATGCTCTGATATTGAGCTTGGAGGAAGTGATGCTTGAATATTAGCCAGATCTCTTGGACCCCCCCACGTTCTTGTTGTGGTTTAACACTGGCCAGCAACCAAGCACCATGCAGCCGCTTGTTCACTCCCCCTCTCCCAGAGGGATGCAGAGGAGAATTGGAAAGGAATGTAAAACTTGAGGGTTGAGATAAGAACAATTTAATTAATTAATGGTAAAGCAAAGCGAAGCAAGGAATTAATTCACTACTTTCCATCAGCAGGCAGGTGTTCGGCCATCCCCAGGAAAGCAGGGCTCCAACACACATCATGCTTACTCAGGAAGACAAACACCATAATGCCAGATGTCCCCCCCATTCCTTCTTCTTCCCCCAGTTTATATACTCAGCATGACGTCATATGGTATGGAATACCTCTTTGGCTAGTTCGAGTCACCTGTCCTGGCTGTGTCCCCTCCCAATTTTCTGTGCCACTCCAGCCCTCTGGCTGGCAGGGCCCAAGAAACTGAAAAATCCTTGATTTAGTATAAACATCACCTAGCAACAAATAAAAACATCAGTGTGCTATCAACATTGTTCTCACACCAAACCCAAAACACAGCACTGCACCAGCTACTAAGAAGAAAATTAACTCTATCCCAGCTTAAACCTGGACACTTCTAGAGCCCTAACCTATAGAATTCCTCCAAGTAGGTCCCTGAAGCGGCCAAAGTTAGCTCTCCTGAATTCCAGGGTTGCAATCCTACTTATTGCCCTGCTTCCTCCATGCAGGACCCTGAACTCCACCATCTCACGGTCATTGCAGCCAAGGCTGCCCCAAACCTTCACATCCCAAACCAGTCCTTCTTTGTTTGTTAGTACAAGGTCCAGCAGTGCACCTCGCCTTGTTTGCTCCTCCACCACCTGCGACAAAAAGTTATCATCAGTGCTCTGCAGGAACCTCCTGGACTGTGTGTGCCTAGCTGTGCTGTTTTTCCAGCAGATATTAGGGTGGTTTAAATCCCCCATGAGAACCAGGGCCTGTGATCATGAGGCTACCTCCAATTCTCTGTAGAAGGCCTCACTGATTTCCTCTTCCTGATCAGGTGGCCTGTAGTAAACACCCACAACAGTGTCACCTATGTTAGCCTGCCCCTTAATCTTTACCCATAAGATGTGGTAATCAATGGCAACTTTGGCTGTAGTGATCATGAAATAACAGTCAAGATCATGAGGAGGGTGAGGAAGGAGAGCAGCAGAGCATAGACCTTGGACTTTAGGAGAGCAAATTTTGACTTCAGAAAGTAGTAGGTGGGAACCCATGGGAGGCAGCTTTGAAGGGTAAAGGAGCTCAAGAAAGCTAGTGTATCTTTAAAGACAGCATCCTGCAAACACAGGAGCATTCCATCTCAGTACTCAGGATATGAAGTAAATATTTTGGGAGACCAGCTTGGCTAAGCAGGAAATTTATGGCACAGCTCCAATGCAGAAAGGCAGCGTACAGGAAGGGGAAGCAGGGCCAGGATACAAAGCAGAAATTTAGAAACATTACCTGGGCATGTAGAGATGGTGTCAGGAAAGCCAAAGCTCAGCTGGAGCTGAGACTTACAAGGGATATCAAGATCAACAGGAAGAGCTTCTACTGCTTCATTAGCAGTAAAAGTCTGAACAAGGAAAATATGGGATGGTGTTGTGGTTTAACCCCAGCCACCAACCAAGCACCACACAGCTGCTTGCTCACTCCCCCTGTCCTGGTTTCAGCTGGGATAGTTAATTTTCTTCTTAGTAGCTAGTACAGTGCTGTGTTTTGGATTTGGTGTGAGAACAATGTTGATAGCACACTGATGTTTTTATTTGTTGCTAGGTGATGTTTATACTAAATCAAGGACTTTTCAGTTTCTTGGGCCCTGCCAGCCAGAGGGCTGGAGTGGCACAGGAAATTGGGAGGGGACACAGCCAGGACAGCTGACCTGAACTAGCCAAAGAGGTATTCCATACCATATGATGTCAAGCTGACTCACTCCCTAAAGTTGTTATGAATGGACTTCTAATCAAGGTAGTCAGCCTGTTACAGAAGGGTTAAGGTTTAATCTTAAGAACTTAGAAGTAGTCATGCATCCTAGGACTGAACAGTTAGTGTTAAGGCACCTTGATTGTTTGAAACTAATCTTTGTATGCTTGTAAGCCATAAATTCAGGTTCTAACAAAGAGGTAGCCCTGGAGGATGAAGGAAAATTGGCCCAAGGCCAGAGATTCCAGGCCAAGAAAGAGTAAGAGACTGAGATGACCTGGTTTAAGAACATATATGGGAACTACAAAGGAGAACTCTAGCCAACTGAATAGAGGAGTGGGCGGATTTGCAGACCCTTGAGACCATCAAAGACCCCTGCCCTGGACAACGGGGCATGCGTGAGGGAGAGGGTGAATATTTTGTTTAGTTTTGGGTAATGTCATGCATATGTATGTCTTTTCTGGGAAATTTGTTGAATATGTATACATGTACTGCATAAAAAGAGCTACCTAAGTGCACCTATGTTAGGTGGAGTGAGTCCCTGTGCATCCAGCGCTGCAATAAAGAATGCCTGCTTCTTAATGCTACATTGGTGTTAAGGAGTTTCATATTTCCGATTTTGGTAACAAACCTTGCATTTGTAGCACTAAGCTTTCTTTTGCTGAGCAGAATAATACATTGTAGCTTTTGTATGTATCCTTGAGCATTCTATCCTGTTTGTAGAGCTATAGCTACCTGTGTGATGAAACCCAGCTATATTCTTGTTTAGCAATATGATCAAATACTGCAAAGAAATAATTTGTGCTAACTATTGCAATTATGTCTTGAAACAGTTTTAGATCATTGTAACAATAAGTGTTGTAAGTTTCTAAACTGGTGTTTTTTCCACCAGTCAATGGTTTCAAATCTGGGTGTGCCTAAATCCATTTAAAACAAACAAACAAAAAGAAACTAAATAAATCTAGCCTGGATGTAAGTACTCACAAATATCAGTGAAATCAATGGGAGCTGCAAGTGTTAAGCACTATTAAACAAACAAAATCAAGACAGAGTTTGGCAAACATTCTTTTCCCACCTTTGGAATGAAAACTCTTTAAGAAAATAATGCTTCCTAATTCCTGCTCATCTTGGGGATGAAAACTGACCGGAATGAGATTTGGTAAAGGAACTTGAATGCAGGTGATGAGAATGAGGAATAACCTTATGCAACGTCAGATTTTGCCTTGATTGTATACAAGCATTTCTGTGCTCATGGAAGTAGAGAGCTTAGATAGGTCTCATGTTTAACTGCGAAATAATGAGCTTTCTTTTGTAAAATGTAGGCTTCTCTTAAATAGGTGGTTGTTCTTCAGACAGTCGGAGAATAGCATTTCTAAAGTAATAGCACCAGTTTGACATGACGTTTTGTACTTAAGGCCTGCATTTTAAAATGTAAATTAATTCTTAAAACCATATAAAAAAATGGAGTTCCATCAGTAAATATTGGTTTAGATAGAAACATCTGTGTGTCATTTTCCCTTGATCCTAATTTTTACTGCTACAGTGTCCTGGCTAGCACTTAAAATCAGTTTTGTTGAGAGTGATATAATTCTTGGCCTACTGTTCTAATTCTTGTTCTTTTATTTATTTATCATAAAAGAAACATTATTTTATTTATTTAGGGATGTATTTACTGGTAATTGGTGAATTTACAGACTAAAATATTGCACAAGCTTAAAAGTTTATTTAATCTCCTAATCTTTAAATTTAAAAAGCATCAAAAACATTAAGCTAAGAAGTCTACAGACAATCTGCAGCATGTAAAAAAAATAAAAGCAACACAAACAGACTTGATCCTCCAAATTGCCATAACATTATTATAATTTCATGTTTACATTTTAGTAGCATTTAGAAAGTCCAGTATAAAAGTAATGGAGTTACTTTATTAAGCATTTTACAAACAAAGAGAGAGACAGGTCTTTGTTCTAAGCCTCTAATAGTCTAGGGCTCTGGTTCTGCAAATGACTACTTGTAGGCACTTTTTCCTATGTACCAAATATGATTCTTCACCTGCACAAATCCAGGGGCTAGAATCTCTTGACTAAAAGATTTGAAAAAGGAAGAACTACATTTATAGTTTTTAAATGTACAAAGGCAACTACAGATGTAGAGAGGCTCTCAGTGTTTTGAACACTTCTGAAAATCTTGCTTTGTTCTTTAATAACTCTTCCAGTTCAGCCCACAGACAAGTCACTTCCTTTCACTTTCTTAAGGTAAGAGCCACCTTTCTTATCCTGTGTAATCAAGTTTTGTGTACAGAGTACCTTAGCCATTCTTTTCCTTCACTACAAAAGTGTTCTCTCAATTCTTTTAGAAAAATAAAATCTGCTCTCTTTGTGATATATTTTCTATCTATAATATGAAGCTATTATGCTAATAGAGATATGTATAGCAATTGTGCTGGTGTTCAAATACCACAACCATTATTTTTTTGTTTTCCTTATTAAAAAAAATACCCTAAGGTCAACACTGAAGACTAACAGTCTACAAGGTATAATTAAAAATAAAGATGGCTAATTTTCAAGGATCACCTCCTCCAAGCTCAAGAATGGTCCACCCCAAGATGTAGGAAGTCAAACAAAAGTGACAGGAGGCCTGCATGGATGAACAAGGAGCTCCTGACTAAACTCGGATGTAAAAATGAAGTATACAAGAGATGGAAGCAGGGACAGGTAACTCAGGAGGAATAGAGACACTAACGGAGCATGCAGGGATGGGGTTAGGAAAGCCAAAGTCCACCTGGAGTTGAATCTGGTGAGGGATGTGAAGGGTTTCTGTGGATTTATCAGCAGCAAAAGGAAGACTAGGGAAAATGTGGGTCTGCTGCTGAATGGGGTAGGGGACCTGGTGAAACAGGACATGGAAAAGGCTGAGGTATTCAATGACTTCTTTGCCTCGGTCTTTACTGGTAAGACTGGCCTTCAGGAATGTAATCCTTCAGGAGGTGATCCTTCCTCTCTACTCAGCACTGGTGAGGCCACACCTGGAGTCCTGTGTCCAGTTCTGGGCTTCTTGGTACAAGAGGTGGACATACTAGAGGGAGTCCAACAAAAGGCCACAAGGATGATTAAGGGACTGGAGCACCTCACATATGAAGAAAGGCTGAGAGAGCTGGGACTATTTACCCAGAGAAGGCTCAGGGGGGATCTTATTAATGTCTATAAATACCTGAAGGGAGGGTACAAAGAGGATGGAGTCAGGCTCTTGTCAGTGGTGTCCAGTAACAGGACCAGAAGCAATGGGCAGAAACTGAAATAGAGGAAAATCCATTTAAAAAAAAGAAAATGCTTTTTTAATACTTTAATTTTTTTATCAAACACTGGAACAGCTTGTCCACAGGGACTGTGGAGTCTCTATACTTGGAGATATTTAAAACCCAACTGGACATGGTCCTGAGCAACCTGCTTTAGTTGACCCTGCTTTGAGCAGGGGTGTGGACTAGATGACCTCAATAGGTGCCTTCCAACCTCAGCTCTTCTGTGATTGTTATCATTAAAGCTATAGGCAGATTTCAGTTCCTGTAAAATTAGCAAATTACATTCTCTACAGTAATTTTCCACTTGTGCCATCAAGTTTCAAACTAAAACAGATTTCCTTGGTCAGTCACTGATCTTCAAAGTCACAGCTACAAGCACTGATGGACCTGTAATGTTCTACTTTGCTGTAGGCTCTAAGTCACAGGGGTCCTCAAACTTTTTAAACAGGGGCCGGCGTGTGGATTAAGTGGCAGGAAGTCATCTGCGGCTGCTTGGTTTCCCCCCCCAACCCTCGGCGGGGGGGTGGGGGGGTGGGTTCTGTAAATACTGGGGGCCGGATTGAGGACCTTGGGGGGCCGTATCCGGCCCACGGGCCGTAGTTTGGGGACCCCTGCTCTAAGACCTGAGGTAAAGATAGTAGCATTTACCTTAGAGCCATCTTACTTTTCTTGGAAGAAAAAATCCAAGACACCCATATTTAACTTTTTCTCATATTCCTTTCTGCCATCCTATGATGATCAAGTGATGCCAGCTGGAGAGGAACCTGAAAACAATAGAATCTGGACTTTGTTCCCTGGCTCATAGCTTCAAAAGAGTATTTCAGCAAGGAAATGCCAGGACAGCATTTCTCACCACCATTTTGGGAGGAACTTCTTGTTTCTCGCATATGTAAATGAAAAGCTTCTATAGCCAGCATTTTTAATGTTTTCTCTCAGGAATTTCAGACCAACAGAACTCACTTCAGAAGAAAAAAGTCCATATATACCCATCTGAACTGCCTCAACCAGAAGTGAATGTTGACCTGGTTTCCTTCTTGCACTGGCATCATCAAAAATAAAAACGATCTAATTGAAAGCTAGGAAAGTAAGTAAATCCATGATCATACAGAAGACAAAATTCATTTCAGGTCCCTTTTCCCGAGTGCTGCTGTCTCCTCAGTATTAACTGAGGACATGAACTGGATGAACTTCTAGGATGAACTGGAAGTGTTGGTTAGTTCCCAGAGCTATGATATCATTTGTATTAGCAAGACTTGGTGGAATGACTCCCATAACTGGAATGCTGGGATGGAGGTATATAGGCTGTTCAGGAGGGATAGGAAGGACAGGTAAGGTGGAGGTGTTGCACTGTATGTCAGGGAGAGGTTTGGCTGTACAGCCCTTACAGTTAGGGATGATGTGGTTGAGAGCCTCTGGGTGAGGATTAGGGGGATGGAAAACAAAGCTGATGTCATAGTGGGTGTCCACTACTGATCACTCAGCCACGATGTTAACACTGATGAGTTATTCTATAGGCAATTAGGAGAAATCTCTGGTCTGGTAGCCCTTGTCCTTATGGGAGATTTCAACTTCCCAGACATCAACTGGGAATACCGTACTGCTGTGACAAGCAGATCTGGGAAATTCTTGAAGTTTGTAGGAGATTAATTCTTTTCACAAGTACTCAGTGAGCCAACTAGGGAAGATGCCCTCCTAGACTTTTTGTTTGTGAATAGAGAAGGACTCATAGGAGACATCATGGTAGGTGTCTGTCTTGGCCACAGTGATCATGAAATGGCTGAGTGTAAAATTTTTGGTATAATGAGAAAAAAGGTCAGTAGAGTTGCTACCCTGGATTTCAAGAGAGCAAACTTTAAGCTACTCTGGGAGCTACTTAACAGTGTCCCCTGGGAACCTGCCTTTGTGGGCTTAGGAGTCCATGAGTGCTGGTCAATTTTTAAGAACCACCTTTTAAAAGCACAGGCAAAGGCAATCTCATTGTGGTGTCCTAAGTCAAGCAAGCTGGGCAGAAGACCAGCTTGACTGAACAGGGAACTCCTTGTAGAGCTCAAGAGGAAAAAGAAATTGTATGATATCTGGGAGCAAGGTCAGGCATTGCAGGAAGATTACAGAGCTGTGGTTTGTCTATGCAGGGAGAAGACAAGACCAAAGCTCAACTAGAGATGAAACTGGCCACTGTTGCATCAGACCACAAGAAAGGATTTTTTAAAGTATGTTAATAGCAAGAGGAGTTACAAAGAAAACATTGGACCAATACCTGTTGAAGATGGTCACCTGACAAATAGGGATGAAGAAAAAGTAGAGGCATTCAATACTTATTTTGCCTCAGTCTATCAGGACAGATAGACCTTGGGCAGCCTGTTCCTCTGAGTCAGAGGACCACGAGTGTGGTAACAGTGACTTTCCATTTGTGGACACTGAAATTGTAAGGGATCAGCTGTATTAACTGAATGTTCACAACTCCATGGGGCCTGATGGGATTCATCCCAGAATACTGAAGGAGCCAGCAGATGTTACAGCAGGACCCCTCTTGATCATCTACCAAAGGTCTTGGGAGTCTGGGGAGATCTTTGCTGACTGGAATCTAATCAACGGTATTCCAATTTACAAGAAGGGCATGAGGGAAGACCCAGGAAGCTACAGAACTGTTAGTCTCATCTTAGTACTTGGAAAAATTATGGAGAGGATCATACTGGATACTGCTGAAAAGCATTTAAATGACAATGCAATCATCAGGCACATTCAACATGAGTTGCCAAAAGCAAAGTACTTTTTAATTAATCACATATCCTTCTACAATAAGATCACCCAGCCAGTGGATGAAGGGAAGGTAGTGGATGTACTTTATCTTGGATCTTAGGAAGGCTTTTGATATTGTACCTCACAGCATCCTTCTGGACAAGCTGTCCAATTGTGGTATGAGGAGGTTCACACTGCACTGATTGAAGAACTGGCTGAGGCCTTGCAGAGGGATCTAGATACATCGAAGCATTGAGCAATCATCAATGGCATGAAACTTAACGAGAACAAATCCCGGATTCTGCACCTGGAATGGAGTAACACTGGACACAGGTATAGATTGGGAGAGAGATGCCTGGAGATCAGCCCTGCAGAAAGGGATCTGGGGGTGCTGGTTGACAGCAGGCTCAATAGGAGTCAGCAGTGTGCCCTGGAAGCCAAGAGGGCAAACCACATTCTGGGATGCATCAAACACAGTGTAACCAGCTTGTCAAGAGAGGTGATTATCCCTTTGTATTTAGCATTGTTGTGGGCTTACCTTGAGTATTCTTTGCAGTTCTGGGCCCCACAATTTAAGAAGGATGTTAAGGTACTTGAATGCATCCAGAGGAGGGCAACAAGGCTGATGAAAGGGCTGGAAGGCATGCCCTATGAGGAGCAGCTAAGGACTCTGGGTTTGACTAGTTTGGAGAAAAGGAGGCTGAGGGGTGACCTCATTGCTCTCTACAGCTTCCTGAGGACGGCAAGTGCAGTGAAAGGTGCTGATCTCTTCTCCCTGGTATCCAGTGACAGGATGTGTGGGAATGGTTCAAAGCTGCATCATGGGAGGCTTAGACTTGACATTAGGAAACACTTCTTTATCAAGTGGGTGGTCAAACACTGAAACAGTCTTATTATTTATTACAATTTCTAATAACAAATAACCATTAAAAAAATTACAAGCCACCATCTCCAGAGCTGTAACTGTCTATCTTAGCTAAGAGTCAAAAGAGCTAGTAGCACAAGTGTACACTCTCCCTTGTCAAGATGCACAATGTGCAGGTTGCTTGCTCCTTTGCTATCTCCTGTGCAGCTCTGAAAACTGGTACATTTCAAGAACACTACATTTACTATAAATAAAATTCTTTATTCTGTGAAAGCAAAATCTGTTCTTCTACTGAAACAGGAAAGAAGTTTATTTTTTGTTTCCCTGGACAGATGTTCTCCCTAGGAACTCAGAGCTTTAAACAAACTTAACACCAGTTGTTTTTAAACTGGGGGGAATGCTTTTAGAACATTTACCATCAATTCTACTTTTTTTTTTTTTTAAATCTGTAATGCACACTTATTTAATAGATAATTTATCCCTGCTTTTACTAATGAATAAAGGCCAGATTCTGTCAGAGACATGAATTTTCCCATTGTTTTTCAGGGCACTATTACAAACAGGGAACTATAACAAAATCTCTGCAGGGAGTCCACCTAGGGACCAGTTAGATTTGATGAGGGCTCCACACTGATTCAGGAATCTTTGCCTGTTCCTCTTTGTAAGATCAAGCATGGTGTGCAGGACTCAGGCAGGGGATTTAAGCCCTACCTATACCCAGATGAATGCACAGAATCGATGTGGAAGAAGGATGAGGGGGGCTTCCTGACTGCATAGCCACAGTCATGCCACATTGTATGGACTATCCAGGTTCATCTCTCCTCTTTCCCTTACACCAGCCTACTGACAGTAAGGCTGCATCTGGTAATGAATGTAGAAAAAATGGCTACTGGAAACAGGTTGATATAATTACCAGAATTAGTGGTTGCTACATTTAAGTATTATAACTTCAAAGTTCTAGGGATGATAATAAAATCACCTATGGTCATTATGGATTCTTTCTTGGTATTTAAATTATTATTGATATGACAGAACTGTTCTTAAATTTTTTTAAAAGCCATCCTACAGCATTCCAAGAAAGACACTCTTTCTGATACTTCCTGAAGCAGTAAAAAATGGCTCTGTTGTTGCATTTAACAAAGTTGAAGCTGCTAAACATTGTAAGCAATAAACACGAGGGGTTTTTATTTCAGATAAAACTCTAATGCATAACTAATTATTGCTCATCCTGGAAGACCACTGTGTTGACTTTTGAATTTCCATATCTCTTAGAGGTAACACATATTTTTGTTGACTAAAAACAATGAAAACCAAACCAGTTGGTTATCTTGTGCTTGAATTTGTATGAACAAAATTAAATTCTTATTATGTTACAGGTTCAATTTACATAGTAGGTAAAAGACATGACATGCTGTTGGGGTCTGCAGCGGGTCTGCAGACAAGTTAGTTGACTTCAAAGACTTATCCGTGTACCTTTAAGACAGCCACAAATTGTCAGGTATGTGAACAGGGTGTGAAGAATCGGAACTTAGAACCGCAGCATACGGGCACCTACAGCAACAGCAAATAGCAAGCAAGAAGAAGGACACAAAAACCTATCAGGGTCTAACACCTGCACTGTCTAAGATATATAAATAGTTTGTATAAACAATAAAGGCCATTTTGCTGGAACCCAGCCACGCAGACATAGTGTTTCTTTTAAGTCCGCCTCGACTTGCGTCACCACAGCATGCATTTTAAATCTGGCAGGCACACTAGTGATAATAAAGTGAGAGTGTTCTAATTAAATTACAAATCCTGCATTTAAATACATTATTTAATAATAATAAAAAGGTTGTATCATTCACCTTCACAAGCAGTTATAAAAAATAATTGGGTATAATCAATATCAAAATTGTCATTGCTGCAATATGATGATATAGCTTTGGGGCTTTGATATTTCTTGTTTTTTCCCTTTCTTTAGAAGATGAGCTATACCCCTGCTGCATTATGCAACCAAGCCAAATAGTCTCTATGCATAGGCTGATTTGCAGGGACATTGTAAGCATGTCCTGCAAGTGAAAGTAGGGCTGGAGAAGTCAAGGCTGCTCTCTCTACTCAAAGAGGCTCAAGAATCCTTGTGGAGAGTAGGGAAGAGAAAAAAAACACAAGTTATGCAGAACTGGTCTAGCAAGGTACTGTGTGGCTTAGTTTCTCAGCAGCTTCACAAAAGACTAGCAGGTGTGTTAAAGTGGCATTATGCCACTCAGTGCTGGACATAGCAAACTTACTAGGTCATGCCAAGTATTTGGCAGGAAATAGCAGGTCTGTAGCAGAGCTGCTGCATCAAAGATTTCCTTCATTACACCCTTTAGTTCTTAGGAGTCACATTCTGTGAAGAAACTGCTTTTTTCTTACACAAATCACAGAATCACAGAATGGTTGATGTTGGAAGGGACTTCTGGAGGTCACCTGGTCCAACCCCCTATTCTCAAGCAGGGCCACCTAGAGCTGGTTGCTCAGGACCATGTACAGATGGCTTTTGACTGTCTTCGAGGAGGGAGGATCCACAACCTCTCTGGGCAATCTGTCCCAGTGCTCAGTCACCCTCACAGTAAAAAAATCTTTCCTGATGTTCAGGTGGGGAACCTGGGGAAACTGCCCTAGTGGATCCACTGGTTAAAATAAAGCTAGGGGCTCAGAATAAGGAAGTAGAATTTTTAATTGATACTGATGCTTCATATTCTGTGTTGAATCAAAGGTTGGAACCTGAGGGAAATAATGCTGTCAACATTGTGGGAGCAACTGGTAAGCTTGAAAAGGCTCATTTTCTAAAATCATTACAATATAAATTGGGAAAGCAAGTGGGAATACATTAATTTTTGTATTTGCCTAACTCCCCAAAATCACTATTGGGCCAAGATTTGTTGGGACTATTAGATACCGAAATAAAGTTTCATAATGAACAAATAATATTTAAAGTAAAAGAAGAAAGATTGGTCAAAATTATGAGTTTGGTGTTAATAACAAATGTAAAACAAATAGAAATCCCCACTCAAGTGATGGATCAGGTATTTCCAGGGATTTGGGCCTCTGGGGTACCAGGAAGGTCTAAATGAGCAAAACCCATTGAGGTGAGGCTCAAACCTGGTGCAACTCCAATGAGAGTAAAACAATACCCCTTGAAATTGGAAGATAGACGAAGAATAAGAGAAATAATTGATAATTTTATACTGAACGGGTTATTAAAAGAATATGAATCAGAATATAATACACCAATCCTGCCCATCAAAAAACCCAATGGGAAAGGGTGTAGACTGGTGCAGGTTTTGAGAACAATAAATCAAATTGTGGAAGATTTAAACCCAGTGGTGGCAAATCCTTAAACTTTATTAACAAAATTAAAATCCAGGTGGAAATGGTTTTCAGTGTTGGATCTCAGAGATGCCTTCTGCCTCCTGTTGGCTGAAAGTAGTCAAAAGCTATTTGCTTTTGAATGGGAAAACCCAGATTTGGGAAGAACGACCCAGTTAACCTGAACAGTATTACCCCAAGGTTTTAAAAACAGTCCAACTATTTTTGGAAATCAATTAGCCAAAGAATTAGAAGAATGAAATCCTCCCTCTGAAAACAGGGCTTTATTACAATATGTGGATGACCTCTGAATTGCTACCCCTACTAAAGAAGATTGTTGCCAATGGATGGTAAACCTACGTAATTTCCTGGGATTAAGTGGATACCGAGTATCCCAGCAAAAGACTCAAATAATATAGACTTGTGTAATTTATCTGGGATATGAAGTATCTGAAGGACGAGAATTGGGGACAGAATGGAGAGAAACTATTTGTTAAACATCTGAGCCCACCACAGTAAAGGAGCTACGAACCTTTTTGGGTATGACTGGGTGGTGCCGTTTGTGGATATATAATTATGGACAATTGGTTAAGCCATTATACCAGATATTAAAAGCAAACCCAAGTCAGTTAGAATGGACTAAAGAATCCAGAAAAGCTTTTCAGCAATTGAAACAGGAATTAATGAAGGTCCCCGCTTTGGGTCTCCCAGATGTAACCAAGCTGGTTTTTTGTTCTCCTATGATAAGCAAGGAGTAGCTCTGGGAGATTTGGCACAGGAGATGGGGCCATATAAATGGGTGGTTGCGTACTTCTCCAGTTGGATGAAGTAGCTAAAGGATGGCCAGGCTTCCTGAGGGCAGTAGCAATGGTAATCCTGAATGTACAGGAAGCCTGAAAGTTTACACTAGGGCAAAGAATGACTGTATTCATGTCCCATGCGGTAACTGCTGTTTTAGAACATTGGTTATCCCCCTCCCATTTTTTGAAATACCAATCCATTTTGGTAGAGCTTGATGATGTCACCATAACAACCACTAACTTTGTCAATCCAGTTTCTTTCCTCAGTGGCGATGTGGCTGGACCCATAGAGCATGACTGTCTACAAACAATAATGGAGGTATATTCCAGTTGTCTGGATCTAAAGGATCAACCTATCAAGGATGCTGAGGACTGGTATGTTGATGGAAGCAGTTAAATGCAGCAGGGACAATGAAAAGCCAGATATGCAGTAACTACTTACCAGAAGGTAATTGAAGCCTGCCCATTACCTGCCAGAACATCAGCCCAGAAGGCAGAACTGATACCATTAACAAGGGCCTTAACATTGGCCAAGGGTAAAAGAATTAACATATGGACAGACTCGAAGTATGCCTTTGGAGTGGTGCATGTTCATGGAGCTATATGGAAGGAACGAGGGCTCTTATTGGCCCAAGGGAAAGGAATAAAATATGCTACTGAAATTCTGAAGTTATTGGAAGCGGTGAATGAACCAGAGGAGGTGGCTATCATCCACTGTAAGAGCCATCAAAAGGGTAACAGTGTTCAGGAAATGGGAAACAACTTTGCGGACCAAATGGCAAAATGGGCAGCAGAACAGCTGGTAACAGAAATGCCATTGATCCCTGAAGGTAAGGTAGAAAAACTTTGTATGTCCAGCTCTTCCCAGGGGTACTATGAGGATTCCCTTGTTTGGGGTTGCAGCAACTCATTGGAACATTGATACCTAAACTTGGCCAGAGTTTTGGAAAAGGCCTGATGGGAGCTATTGTGAATATGATAACAATAGTTATCCAGTAGGCCCAAGATTTGATTTGCAATTGTTGAATAATATCCAGGTGATAGTAATAATGAGTGTGCATGGAAATCCAGGTTTAACAACTGCCAATGTAGGCCATCAATTTGCCAGAACTGTGGGAATTGCTCTTGCCATGATGGGTGGGATGATTATTGGATAAAGAAGACTCAGGTAGGTGTAGGATCTTGGAGTTTAACTGGGGAAAATATAACATATAAATTTTTGTAATAAAACATAGTTAGAAATATACTTACCTATGGGCTATGATGATAAAAGGAACAATAGCACCTATGGGTGGAAACGCATAGGTTCCTTTCTGGGAGCCAACCTCACCGCCACTGATGGCCTATATAAGTTACTCCATGGATATTGGTGGTTATGCAGGGATGGATTTGCCTGTAAATGATTGCCCTTGGGATGGAAGGGTACTTAACACCATAGGGTACTTAACACCCCAAACTACTGTTTATAACCACTCTCATGCTCCTCAGGGGATATGGCGCACCCCATGGAAAAGAACTAAGAGATCTATCAGCCCTTTAGTGGAAAGGGGATTTGGCTTACATAGCTTCATACGTTGGCTCATCCCCACACTGGGAGTCAGTGAACTCGAGAAAGCAATAGTAAACATCCTGGCCACCCTAGAGCAAATAAACAATGCAACAGCAGATGCAATACGCAACCTGCAGATAGAAGTATCATCATTTAGCAAAGTAGTACTATAGAATCAAATGGCTCTTGACACACTATTAGCTAAGGATGGTGGAGTTTGTGCAGTAATTAACACTAGCTGCTGTGCATATATAAATAGAGATGCGGAAATTGAGACTCATTTAGAAGTAATTTGGGACAGATTATGATTAGTGCACCAAGTTTCCTTAGATGGCACTTCTTTTGGGTTCTAAGAAATCTGGGAAAAGCTTACATCCTGGTTGCCAAATTTAAAATGGTTTAAGCAATTATTAGCATTAGTTACAGGATTCCTTTTAATGATTGTACCAATATGTGTATTAAGCTGCTGTGTATATATATAGTAGCCTATTGTATTAAATCAGAAAAGGGTTACTAAAACTACGATAAAATGGTCAGCTGGTATAAATGAAAGAATTCGTTTAGTATCTAGAAAAGGGGGGAATTGATATGTAAGGGTTAAAAGAATAAGAGACTGGTCAACTTTGGTGAGTTGGCAGGGGTTCACTACCCTTTGTACAATGTGCTAACATATGTAGAATGTAGGGAAATACCTAGTTGCTACATAATTGTGGTCTGGGAGTTTAGACTAGGGGATGTAGAACCATAAGGGTATGTCATAAATAACCTTGGACAATGGTAAACAAGCACTGCAAAGGAAGATATAAGTTTTCTGTAACTAGAGAACAGGATGGTGTGTTCCAGAACAAGAGGATAAGAAGTTTTAAAATTAGCAGAAATGAACTGCATATACGCAAGAGATCCCGGGTTGAAAGTTTATGCAGACAAAGACTTCATCAGAAGACCCTCTGAGAAGACCCTCAAGGTGGCAGCACGCATGCACGAGGAGGCGGAAAAATATGTAAATAATTTCAGGAAAATAGTTTAAAAATGTATTAGTTTTCCAGGAAATGTTATGCATATGTATTAGATTGTAGCATAAGAATAGTGAGCCAGAGCTGGGGTGTGCATACAAGGAGGAGCAATCCCCTATGCACCCGGCACTGCAAATAAAGAATACCTGCTTAACGACTCTGACATTACTGAGTTTTATCTCAGAATCCCAGCCCAGCCACACCTAGCCTGCCGCCTTAGCAAGGAGTGCTAGAAAGCAAGGAGGCTCAGAAACTGCAATTTTTGATATCATCACCATCTTCATGACTCTTTGTTGGACTCTCTTTTGTACAGGGGAGCCCAGAACTGGACACAGGACTCCAGGTGTGGCCTCACCAGTGCTGAGTTGAGGGGAAGGATCACCTCCCTCGACCTGCTGGCAACACTCTTCTTAATGCAGCCCAGTATACCATTCACCTTCTTTGCTGCAAGGGCACATTGCTGGCTCATGGTCAGCTTGTTATCCACCAGGACACCCAGGTCCTTTTCTGCTAAGCTTCTTTCCAGCTGAGTGGTCCCTATCATATGCATGGGATTTTTCCTCCTGTCCTGGTTTCAGCTGTGATGGAGTTAATTATTTTCTTAGGAGCTAGTGTGGTGCTGTGTTTTGGCTTTGATGAGAGAATTTTCAGTTCCTCAGGCCTTGCTAGCAAAAAGGCTGGAGGGGCACAAGAAATCGGGAGGGGACACAGCCAGGTCAGCTGACCCAAACTAGCCAAAGAGGTATTCCATACCATGAGATGTCATACTTGGTATATATACCTGGTGGGTTGGCCGGGGTGGGTGGGTTGTTTCTCAGGGACTGGCTGGGCATCGGTCGGCAGGTGGTGAGCACTATGTGTTCCTTTCTTCCTTTCCCTCTGGATGTTATTCTTTCCCTTCCCCTTTATTGTTATAATTTTATTATTACTGTTATAATTATATTATTAGTCATTATTAAGTATATTATTAGTCATTATTAATTATAATATAATAAATATATTATTAATAATTATTATATTGTTATTATATTATTGCTATAATAATATTATATTATTGTTATAATTTATTGTCATAATTTTTATTGTTGTTCTTTCGTTCTTATTCTATTTCAACTATTAAATTGTTCTTATCTCAACCCTTGAGTTTTACATTCCTTTCTGATTCTCCTCCCCATCCCTCTGGGTGAGGGGGGAGTGAGCAAGCAGCTGCGTGGTACTTAATTACCAGCCGGGCTTAAACCACGACACCTCCCCAGGTGCAGGACTTTGCACCACTTCTATGATTTATTTGGATTCAAAACTAAACAGCAATAAGGATATTTTTACAATTACTGTTTGCTTATTTAACATCAATGTCACTAAATAAGTGAAATGTCTGAACTTTGTAATAGACAAACAGCAACGTTGTTTCTCCTGAAATCCATACAAGTAAAAAATATTAGTGCCTCCAATGCACTCTAATTGCCTGCATTTAATTTATTTCTTTTTAAAGAAGAGAAATAAAGAGCCTATGAATGATTGCACCTTCAGATGAACTCGTCACATGTACCTGCCCTCATTTGTGTGCAGTATGAAATATAAATTAATATAATTTAAGTGAATATATATAATTAATTATATATCTATATAAAAACCATGTAGTTCATTCAGAGCAGATTTTTCCACGTTATGTTTTTGATTTTCTAGCAGGTTGCTAATCAAGTCCCTGAGAGTGTGGAACCTTTTTTTATTTTGGAAATATAGAGCTCATCCCTTTCCCACAGCCTGACTTGAAATGCCAAACAGGTAAGTAACTATGGATAAAATGATGTAACTACACTACTGTTCATAGGCACTGCTCCTTCAAGACACAGAGGGTTTCCAAAGCATTTCACCACCCTCTTTAAATCCTTTTCTCACTATACACTAATGCCCAATGCTCAACCACCTAACATCTACTATTTTTACACCACCTTGTGTCTTTATTTTTTTCTTTTTTTCAGTGGACACAGGAGAAGTCTAGTTTCAGACAAATTCATCCCCATTATGAGTAGACACCCACCATCATTCAACCTTAAAAAAACCCTCATCAGATTATGAAAGTCCTGCCACTATGAGTTTTTTTATTTGCCATCAGCTTGGTTCTACTTTGTCTGGTGAGAGTTTTGATTTCCTTAGACTTCCTTCCATTTGACTGGACAGCCAGCCAGGTTTAATATTCTTCAGGTATTAGCTAGAGAATAGAACAGAATAGAACAGAACAGTTGGAAGGGACCTACAATGATCATCTAGTCCAGCTGCCTGACCACTTCAGGGCTGACCAAAAGATAAAGCATGTTATTGAAGGGCATTGCCCAAATGCCTCTTAAACACTGACATACATGGGGCATCGACCGCCTCTCTAGGGACCCTGTTTCAGTGTTTGACCACCCACTTGATAAAGAAGTGTTTCCTAATGTCAAGTCTAAACCTCCCATGACGCAGCTTTGAACCATTCCCACACATCCTGTCACTGGATACCAGGGAGAAGAGATCAGCACCTTGTGGGGCCCAGAACTGCAAACAATACTCAAGTTGGTACAATGTTGTGTTTTGGGTTTAGTATGAGAACGATGTTGATAACACACTGATGGTTTTAGTTGTTGCTAAGTAATGTTTATACTAAGAAGGATTTTTCAGTTGTTTAGGCCCTGATAGTGAGAAGGCTGGAGAGGCACAAGAAATTGGGAGGGGACACAGCCAGGACAGCTGACTTGAACTCGTCAAAGGCATATTCCATACCATATAAAGTCATGCTGAGTATATAAACTGGGGAGGGGTTGGCCTGGGTGTGCAGATCATTGCTTGAGGACTGGCTGGGCATTGGTCATCAGATGGTAAGCAACTGTATTGTGCATCACTTGTGGTTTTTTCCCTTTTGGATTTTATTTCTTTCTCCCTCTCTCTCCTTTTGATTATAATAGTTGCTATTATCATTATTATTCTATTTCAATGTATATAAATTATTAAGTTGTTCTTATCTCAACCTATGAATTTTACCTTTTTCCCAGTTCTTCTCCCCATCCCAGTGTAGAGTAGGGAGCGAGTGAGTGGCAGCGTGGTACTTAGTTGCCAGCTGGGGTTAAACCACGCCAGTCCCAGAACTGCAAAGAATACTCAAGGTAAGGTTGAAACAATGCTAAATACAGAGGCATAATCACCTCTCTTCACAGGCTGTTTGTACTGTTTGATGCATCCCAGAATGTGGTTTGCCCTCTTGGCTTCCAGGGCACACTGCTGACTCCTATTGAGCCTGCTGTCAACCAGCACCCCCAGATCCCTTTCTGCAGGGCTGATCTCCAGGCATCTCTCTCCCAATCTATACCTGTGTCCAGTGTTACTCCATCCCAGGTGCAGAATCCGGGATTTGTTCTCGTTAAGTTTCGTGCCATTGATGATTGCCCAATGCTCCAATGTATCTAGATGCCTCTGCAAGGCCTCTGGCCTTCAAGAGAGACACGAGCACGTCCCAGTTTAGTTACCAGCAAACTTGCTAATGGTGCATTCAACTCCTGCATCCAAATCATTGATAAAAATATTGAACAGAACTGGCCCTCGAATTGAGCCCTGAGGAACACTGCTGATGACTGGTCACCAGCCAGATGTAGCCCCATTCACTACACCCTTTGAACATTTGTTTAAAAAATGCTGTTAGTAATACACCATCAAATACTTGTTCACAAAAAAGAAATATATGTAGTGAGGCTCAGTTCTAAACACAGCAGTGAGGGTGTCACCCCATTCAGACAGTTCTTCACGCAGTGTAGTGTGGACCTCCTCATGCCACAGTTGTACAGCTTGTCCAGAAGGATGCTGTGAGGGACAGTATCAAAACCTTCCAAAAATCCAGAAAAACTATATCCACTGCCTTCCCTTCATCCACTATGCGGGTGACCTTATAGTAGAAGGATATCAGAGTAGTTAAACAGGACTTTCCCTTTGTGAACCCATGTTGACCATGCCTGATGATTGCATTGTTCTTTAAATGTCTTTGAATAGCACCCAGTATGACCTTCTCCATAATTTTCCCAGGTACTAGGGTTAGACTAATATCTAGTTTCCTGGGTATTCCCTCATGTCCTTCTTGTAAAGAAGCTATACATTAATTGAAACTGTAGAAGATATACATTGAGTGAATCTGTAGAACAAAACTGTTAACAAAAATAGATCTCCAAAAATAAAAATGAGGTTGTTGTTTGTAGTGCAAATATAAACTAATTCATCGCTGAGGATAAGTAGGTTTAGGTTGTAGCAAGGTGACTGCTTTCTAAAAGAGCTTGTTACAGTTCCTAATAGAGATACTTGAGTATGCACTTCAGAAGGAAAAATCATAGAGTACTTACAGAGATTTTTTTCCTTCTTCTGTCTGATCTGAAAAGAAAAGGAAACAAATGGACTCCTTTTCATTTGGGAGATTTACCTTACTTCCCCAGTCAAATTATCATTTTAAAATTTTATGACCAAAAGGAATATCACACATCACACTTGTTTCTTCTGGTAGATTTTAACAAGTCCTTAGATAGGGACTAAGTCCAAAGACAAAGTGGCTAATGGTTCAAGTAAGATACAACAGGGTAGTCTCACCAGTTATGTGACACCCTCACTGCTGTGTTTAGAACTGAGCCTCACTACATATATTTCTTTTTTGTGAACAAGTATTTGATGGTGTATTACTAACAGCATTTTTTAAACAAAAGATTTTCAGGAAAGTATACTATCTTTACTTTCAGGAAACAGGATCTGATGGAAAATGCCAAAGACTTGAAACTTGAACTCTTTTTTGTATCAACTACTCATGTCATGGCAAGTATTTTTTAATATAGCAGCATTTATAATGTGTCTTTGGCTTACCCATTTGTGATCTGTTCCCATCAATAATTGCCACCTGTATAGATTATACAATGAATATTTTATAAAGAAAATTTACTTAGGAGTTTAATCCCTATGTAGTAAATATTAATTAGGGACAAATTATTGTTTTAAAACAGCTTTTGTGATACAGAGGGCATGTTTTTCTATCAGCTGCTCAATATTTATTTTAAGCATATTAAACCACCTCAGGAACATTCAGTGCATGAAACCCTTTTTATGATTGTGTGGATTAAATTTACAAGTCTAAATAAATGCTAAAAATTACTTTTACTTAATTAATTTTCCACAAAGGGGAATTTGTTTTGCATACGTATGTGCTAATATATGCAATTGATGAAAACACAGCACACTACTGTTGCCCATGTTGCTAATTTGGTCTAAACAGTTTATAAACCATTTCAGCTCCTTGTTTCGTTGCCAAATCTTTTAGTAGCTGTATTTCACAATTAAGCAATGTGTATGCATTCTCCCAAATTAAAAGAGCCTTGCTAAATAATAAACCCAAACAGCCCTTGCTTTGCTTCTTAGGAATATCATCATGTTTAAAAAGCTTATTATTAGTATTTTGCTTATTAGTATAAATAAGAAAAGGCAACTGGGGAGAAGCAAAGTAATTGAACAGAAGGTTAGACAGGAAAAGTATGCAGAGGAATGAGCAGCAGAGATGGAGCATTATGAACTGACCACAAAGCCCATTCCCCATCCCCGCTGCACTGCTCATGGGTAGGGGGAGAAAGTAGAAGAGTTGGAAACAAAGGAGTGAAGTTGAGCCTGGGAAGAAAGGGGATGAGGGGAAGGTGTTTTTAGTTTTGTATTTGTTTCTCACTATCCCACTCTACTTTTAATTGTCAATAAATACAATTAATCTTCCCCAATTTGCATCTGTTTGCCTGTGATGGTAATTGGTGAACAATCTCCCTGTCCTTATATTGACCCACAAGCTTTTTCATCCTATTTTCTCCCCCTGCCCAGCAGAGGAAGGGGAGTGATAGAGCTGCTTGGTAGGTACCTGGCAGCCAGCCGAGGTTTACCCACACACACTATGTCAAACATCCAAACTTAGAATATACATGTAACGTAAACTTGTTCCTTTCATATTTTCCTGATAGTGACATCTCTAGGATCCATGTACATTTTACCATTCATGCTATGTACTTTAAGGTTATAAAATGATGATATCTTAACATTTTACATATATAAATTATTACTTTATTGTATTACAATAATTTGTTGCACCTCAGGTACTATGAGTCTAATCCGAAAAGTCACTGAAATCAGTGAGAGTTCTGCTGACTCCTCTTGCCTTCAAAATGGACCCAATATTACTGTAATTCTTTATTGAAGCATTAGATTGGAAAACTTTCTATTATTCAGCTTGGTCCACTCCCCCTTTCTATTCACAGGTATTAGTTACATTAGTGATGGACTTGGCAGTCCTGGATTAATGGTTGGACTTGATGATCTTAATGGTCTTTTCCAACCTAAATGATCTATGATTCTATGATCCCCTCACCCAGATCATTGATAAAGATATTAAACAAAACTGTTTGCAGAGACCAAAGACCTTGTCTCAGAGAAGAAATTAATCTAGATGCAGCACTATTTTAGGGACTGTTTAAAGAGTAAGAAGAGGGTGAAGGTGACTCCTAATACAGGTACAGGTTATAGTAGCATCCTACTGAACCCTCAAAGGAATGAATGTATCCACTGATCAGAATAACAATGATTAGGTAAATATATATATTCTTCTAGTTATTGAGATAGATTAGGGCATGAAGATGAAACTCCTTCCTGTTGGCACTGAAACGTTCAAGGAACTTTAGGCAGCAAGATTCACAGAAGGAAAATATATCAGTATTTTAAGTCTTGTATATCTTTGGAAAGAAAATAAATATATAGAAAACACTATAGTGAATTAGACCAATACTCTTTCTTTTGGTCTTTATTTGGCATGTTCTGTATTGGAAACAAGCAAGTCAAAGTCTGCAGGACAGAAATGGCCCTTTTGCAACCAGCTGAAATTATCTTTGGAATATACGCTGCCTTTCATGTCCAAGTAAAAATGCTTTTATGAGCAATGTCCCAAGAGTCTTCTTGAAGCTGTACTTTACAGGTAAAAGACACCCACTGTCTATAGTCCCTCTCCTGACATTTAGTTTGGTGATAAACATACATAACAGTGACACCCTTCCTCCTGACACTCAGAAACCTTTACCCCCCATATTATCTGTATCTAAGTAGAATGGGAATATTATAGCAGGATGCACAAGGATCTCCCTCCCCATTTGTTGCAAGCTTTTACAATATCCATGTATGTCTTTATTCCATAGTTCATTCTGCTACTTTCAATAACATTACTATAAAGAAGCATTAACACCCTTCACCACAATCTACTGTGGTAACTACAGATTTGGGGGGGACTGATGGGCAACTTTTTTAGGAAAAGATGATTTTCAGAGACAGCTGTATAATACTCTAAAAAGCAGACCTATTTAAAGTGCTCCATAGTTACCCCTAAAAGCAAAGCATCTTGGCCAAAGTGTATCATATTTTATATTACCTGAAATCAGAGGATGGCTAATAAATATATTTATATTCCAATTTTGAGCAACAAACAACAAATAAACCATATACATGCGAGTAAAAAGGTTAGATACTTGTATCTCTACATGTTTTCTGGTGAAGAGCTTTCACTGATTATGTTCTGCCACCTAGTGATATAAGAAAGGAAAAATTCAAGCACCCCTGTGGTGATGGAAATCAAAACGTAGGTGATCAAGAATAAACAAGGTCTGACCTGAAATGTCATTCTAGGCTCTGCTGTGGTGTTATTACAGCAGTAAAGGTAGAACAAAAAGAGAGCTGATTTTGTTCTCAAGCAGTTCTGCAAATTTTCCTGGATGATTTCAGGTTGAGTCAAAAAACACCATCAGTTATACAGAGATAAATGTATAATATAGTATCTTAGTTGACTTCAGCAGAGCTGGTCACAAGAACAGTTTGTAACTGCAAGGACAAATACTATTTTCAAAGATTGTTCAAAAAACTGTGAGGGGATGGTATTTGGTACTTATGAACTTGTGGATAACTGGCTAGCTGAAAAAAGGTCTCATAGACATAGTCCAGCTGGCTGAACAAAAATGCACATCGCTCTCAGCCTATCTGAAGTAAAGCAAAATACACTGTCTTTGGCTGTCCTTGTTACACAATAACAGGAAGATTTCGGTGGGAAAAGAATGTTGCAGGTGGGAACAGATAACTACAGAAGAGAAACTAGGGGCGGGCTTGGTATTTAGGCAACTAACCAATAATGAGCTTAACTTTTGTAATATGTATGAGCTAATTATAACAAGGCATAAAAGGTGACTGTAAGGGACAATAAACGAAGTCTGCTGATCACTCATATTGAGTGACTGTGTCTTCCCGCCGTCGCGACAAATGGCGCCCGAACAGGGACCCTAGGAGGGCTGAACCTGCGAGCCACGGTTCGACGGAGATTCGGGTACCGGTCCTGAAAGCAGCGCAGGAGGCGGAAGGGCACAGTCCCCGCGCCCGGGAGCACCTACAGAGGGTCCCGCCGGCCACGCGTCGCCGAAGTCTCGCAAAGGCTGCAACAGCGCTGACGACGGTATGGAGAGACAAGCGACGTACGATTCGCTCATATGCTTTTTAGAAAAGCGGAGCATTCGGGGCATAGATTGTAAAAAGGAATTACCAGGGTTATTAGCGTATGGGGTAGCGAGGGGTCATTTTGGGAATCCAGATACGGTTTTCGAGCATGCAGAGTGGCGTAATTATGGGGACACACTGTTTGCCGAAGTAATAGCCGACAATAAAACTGCCAAAAAACTGATGAAACCGTGGCAGGCTGTCACTAATGCCCTTTTGCAACATCGAGCCGAACAGAGAGCGGCTGCCGCTGCCTCTGAGCGGCTGGGAGTTGCAAGCGGGACTGCAGTAGCCGCACGGCAGGGGGAATCGGCTTCCCCCCCCGATTGCCCGCTGCCTCCCTCGGTGCGTACGCTGACGGTTCAGCAGGGGGCTGCGGGAAGCTGGGACCAGTCGCCCTTCCCGTCGCCGCCCTCCTCGAATCCCTCAGCCCCCCCCCCCCGTCGGGGAATGATGACGTAAACGAGGACATAGACCGTAAAAACCCGGTAGAGAGTAGGGAATGTACGAATCCTTTTGCAGAATGTCTTCAGGTTGCCCAAAATAGGCAAAGGTCTGGA